>NW_017619189.1:3160000-3416969 GCF_001879475.1 Ipomoea nil | reverse complement strand
GTAAACCCCTAACCATTAGCTTTTTTCAATCGCTGCTTTCGTCCTAGACGAAAGTTGCCATAACTCCCTTGTAATTCGTGTTAAGCTAGACAAACACACGAAAATGAGTTATGACTAGATGTTAGGGTCTCCAAGGCGAAAGAAGACACGAGACAGCAACAAGAATCAAACAGGAGTTGTCAACAAGCACGAAAGGACAGTGTTGGTGAAAGACGATCTTTATCAAGCATTACTTCTCTTCAACAACGAGAAGAATGTTCACCTGTCTGATTTGACAACATCCTAGGACAATAAGGACTTCATCTTATGGGACACACTTTTCAAGAAGCATTAAATGAAGATGTACCACCTCTTGGAGCTAAAGGACAAAACCCTAATGCTTCCCATACCTTCAACGGCTACATGGTACAACCTCATTAATGGAGCATTTAATGCATGAAGCTCCCCGGTCCTTGTCCACTGGTTAAAAGGTTCGAAAATTTCATCTCCCTCCAACGGATGAATTTTCATCACCTATATAAACTCACCTTCATCAACTAAGAAGGTGCTGGTTCATTATCACTCAACTTACTCACTTACAAAAGCTCTTGAAAAGTCTACAATTTACTAAAAGCTTTTGTGAACCAGTTTTGAGGTGTTAAGTTACTTGAAGAATCTTTTACACCTCAAGGAAGTCTTGGCAATGTTGAAGCAATCATATCTCAGAGTCAAGACCTCATCGTTGGAAATTCAAGAAATCATTTTCTACCAACTCAACTCAGGAGAAGAAGTTGATAGAGGCGGAGTAAACTCGAGGAGTTGAAAAACCTACGAAGGCTGTCCGGCTTAGTGATCAAGGAAGTCTTTGTGTATTTGTACTAAGAGTGATAGTGCAATCCTTCCAACAGTTGTGGAAGAAGAGTGGAGTAGGCAACATTGGCTGAACACTATAAAATCTCGTGTCCTCTCTATCTCTTTACTTACGCTTTTCTTTTGCTTTCATATCATTCCTTTATTATCGTTACCGAAATTTTGTCTAATTACGCAAACTCGTGCAAAGTCTAAAACAAATCTATCTTATCCGCTGCGCCAAGACACCGAAAGGTGACGTTTAGGGCTTCTAACGAAAAGAGTCTATTCACCCCCCCTCTAGACTCTCATCTCATTCTATCGGGACCAACAAGTGGTATCAGAGCCATACCTTGATCGGTAAAGGCTTTGCATTTACTGCCTGGTAGATCCCTATTCAAAAATCTCTTGAAAATCTTGCATATTTTCTTTGCACGTTTTTTTTTAAAAAATGGAAAAGGAACATGCTCATCGCTCCAAACAACTTGCATTTAGTCTTGCTAAATTTGATGACTGGAAGTTAAGAATGCAGGCTCTCCTATGCTCCATTCATGACGAAATGTGGGACGTCATAACCACCGGACCAATCACAATCATGATGGCAAATGCTCAAGCAGCCGCACAGGGAGCAGGAGCTCCACAAATGATACTAAACCAAAAGACCAGTACTCCTCAGAAGAAAGACAAGAGCAATCTGGACAATGTAGCAAGAAATATTCTCTACAACTCTCTGGATGATTCCCTGTTTCCCAGAATCCGAAAATGCAAGAATGCTATGGAAGTGTGGAATGTCCTAATGAGTTTGGGAGAAGGAGACGAGCAAGAAAAGGACAACAAGCTGACAATGGCTATGAAAAAATTCGAAGATTTCAAAATGCTGCCAAATGAATCAATCATGGATATGGAACTTAGATTCACCAGACTGATGGGCGATTTATCAGATCTTGGAAAAGAACTCACTGAGAAGGAAATGAATCTGAAGATCCTTCGTGGTCTACCTAAATCATGGGAAATGAAGGTTATTGCAATGAGGGACAGTCGAGATATGAAAACAACAAGCACTGCCAAAATTTTCAGTGATCTCAAAGCTTATGAGTTCGAACATGAACCAAAAGATGCCGAAGATTCAGAAACAGAAACATTGCTCTCGGCAAATCAATCAGCATCAACATCCAACAGGTCGAAACCTAACTCTTGTGATTTTTTATCTGATGAACAATATGCACTATTTGTCAGGAAAATGAAAAGATTCATGAGAAAGAACAACTTTCAAGATCCACAACGTTCGAGCCACCGAAGAAGCATGAGAACTTCCCTCAAACCTCAAAATCTGAAACCATGGACTCTCAGCTATTGTGCTATAATTGCCGAAAGCCAGGACACTTCAAGGCGAACTGTCCGCATCCCATAGTAAGCAAACATCAAGATAACAATGCTACCACAAGTCCCTCAAAAGAGACTGGAGAAAGATATAAAAGAAGCGAAACCTGAATCATCAAACTCCAGAAAGGAAGGAAGAAGGAAGGCAATGGTAGTAAACGAAACTTCTGACACAGTCGCAACCGAAAGTAGCTCCTCAAGCTCTAGCTCAGAAGACGAAAGCACTGATGAGGAGAAAGGACTGCTGTGCCTATTCAGTCAAGAGTCAGACGAACTATGTCTCATGGCAGATGAAGACGAGGTAAATAGTCATTCATCCTCTTGTTATTCAGCTGAGTCGAGTTCTGTGAGAAGTCTTACCTCCAATGAATCTGTCACCGAAATGATAAGGAGGTTCAATGTGATAAATAGCACTTACTCCAAACTCAAGGAGGAGAACTCTCGGCTCATGCTTAGCTATAATGAACTAAAGCAAGTTCGTATTGAGAACAATGTGCTAGTCATTGCTAAGGAGCAGCTTGAGAAAGATGTTCTCGCTCTAAAGGAGCTGTGCACAGCAAAAGAGAAGAGAGAGCAAGAATTGCTTGAAGTTTTGGATAAATTCAATAATTCATCCAACCTAATGGATAGAATGATGAATGAATCCAGACTGCCCGGGGAAAGAACTGGAATTGGTTTTAATCCCAGCTCCTCTTCACAAGTCGAATTGAACAAACCCACGAATGCATATTCACACGAAAGCTTCGAGGCCGCATTTGTTCAAGGACCCACCCAGTTGTCTGAGCCTATGATGGTAGTTAACAATGTCGAAACACCACAATCAACAAGCCAACCGAAAGGTACGGCTGTACAACGAATTGTGGAATCTGGAAAGAAGAAATCTAGTAATGGCAATCCTAGACAAATCTATGTCAAAAGGAATGGACCAAATGGCAATAAACAGAATCTACGCCATAAAAAGGGTCAGCCTAACTGGAACACTCAATCCAATAAAAAGACGAATGTTAACAGAGGCAATATCGTCCGAAATTCACACGAAAGAATCCTGCACAAGGAATCTCAAGAAGTGGACAAATCAGACAACCCGAAAGATCCTTCAAAAGATCTGGGTATGGCAATGGATGGACTGGGCCATCAGAAGAAGATTGGTTTGATTACCCAGAACCTCTCCAAGAGCAGTATTTGAAATGATTCATCTGCGTAAACAAACCAATCATCTCAAGCATTATGAAAATCCTCCTCAGGAAGATCAACGTAAGAAATATAATGCTAAAGTCTTTGCCAGCATCCATTATGATTATCGCACTTCAAATGGATATAAAGGACCGAGGATGAGTCGTGGATACTCTAGGTTAATATGGGTTCCAAAGTTAACTGCTAACCCCCAAGGACCCGAAACTAAATGGGTACCTAAAAACACATAATTTTGATGCAGGAAAAACAGGTCATATGGTATATTGATAGTGGATGCTCAAGACATATGACTGGTGACAAAACAATGTTGAGCAACTTTAAGGAATTTGATGGACCCAAAGTTATCTTTGGAGGTGAAAATAGCGGCAAAACTCGTGGAAAAGGGGACATCATCAACAAGGGAATAACAATTCAAGATGTCTCTTATGTTGAAGGACTGAAGTTCAATCTTCTAAGCACAAGTCAATTTTGTGACAAAGGATACAAAGTAGAATTTCTCAAAGACGAATGCAAAATCGTGAACACGAAAGATAACAAGACAGCTTTAACGGGTCAACGAAAGAAGAATATGTATGTATTATCTTTAAATTCTTCTAATGCTAACGTTTGCCTTGTAGCCAAAAGTAATGCAGATCTCAATCAAGAATGGCACAACAAACTAAGTCATTTGAACTTGAAGACGATAAGCAAGCTTGCCAAGAGAAATCTCGTAAGAGGGCTACCCGAAGCATCTTACAAGAAAGATAAAATATGTGAGGCATGTCAAAAAGGAAAACAATTCAAGTCTTCCTTCAAGTCAAAAGATGAGATACAAAGTCTCGATCTCTAAGCTTCTACATATGGACCTCTTTGGACCAGTTGATCCAGCAAGTTTAAGTGGAAGAAAGTATACTCTTGTTATAGTAGATGACTACACAAGATATACATGGGTGCTTTTCTTGAAAAAAGAAGGAAACAGAAACAGCTCTTCCAAATCTTTTGAGACAACTTCAAACAGAAAAGGAGCTCAAAATAATACGAATAAGATCAGATCAGGGAACGGAATTTGTCAACAAAGTCATAAAGGAATTTTGTGCGCAAAATGGAATTTTCCACCAACTTTCGGCAGCACGAACTCCTCAGCAAAACGGAGTAGCCGAAAGAAGAAACAGAACCTTGAAAGAAGCTGCACGAACGATGATCTCTCACTCAGGACTACCTAAGATTTTGGGCTGAAGCCATAAACACGGCATGCTATACACAAAATAGATCCTTGATCAACAAATCTCACAACAAGACACCATATGAGTTATGGAAAGGTAAAACACCTAGTATCGGTTATTTTCATGTCTTTGGTTGCAGGTGCTTCATACATAACAACGGAAAGAATCATCTAAGAGCGTTTGACGAAAGAGCTGATGAAGGGTTATTCATGGGATACTCCTCAGTAAGCAAAGCATTCAGAGTTCTAAACAAACGAACAATGGTAATTGAGGAATCCATTCATGTCAAGTTTGATGAACAATCTGAGATGAACCCATCAGGATCAATCAAAATCCTCAGCAACCTGTTGACGAAAATACCTCAGATGAAGAAGACATACTCTCGTCCTACACGAAATATCAACTAAAGGTTCATGAACCCGAACCTGTGTCTCAAGAAAAGGTTGGAATTCAACAGAATGATCCTTCATCTATCACAACATCTGAACCAATGATTTACATTGATCTACCTTATATTCCTGAAATGGACGCTCAAAATCAACAAGATGCTTTTGAACCAGACCTTCGATGGTTAAAAGATCATCCATCAGATCAGGTTATTGGAAATATTCAAGAAGGTGTAAGAACAAGAGCCTCTTTGCACGAAAGTATGATGGCATGTTTTCTGTCACAAATGGAACCAAAACCATAGAAGAAGCTCTAAAAGACCCAGATTGGGTAATAGCCATGCAAGAAGAGCTCCATCAATTTGAACGAAATAAAGTGTGGGAACTTGTCCCGAGACCATCTCATCAGAATGTCATTGGAACTAAATGGGTGTTTAGAAACAAAATGAGTGAAGATGGGCTCATTGTTAGGAACAAAGCTCGTCTTGTTGCTAAGGGGTATTGCCAAGAAGAAGGTATTGATTTTGATGAAACCTTCGCTCCTGTAGCTAGATTGGAAGCCATTCGCATATTTCTAGCCTTTGCAGCCTATAAAAACTTCAAAGTCTATCAAATGGATGTCAAGAGTGCTTTCCTAAATGGACTTCTTGAAGAAGAGGTGTATGTTGAACAACCACCTGGCTTTGCAATCAATAATGAGCTTGAAAATATATCATCTCAAAAAGGCTCTTTATGGCTTAAAGCAAGCTCCACGAGCCTGGTATGATACTCTCTCACACTTTCTTATCAATTGTGGCTTCACGAAAGGAGTGGTTGATAAAACACTCTTTCGTATAAAAGATAATAACATATTCTTTTGGTACAAATCTACGTTGATGACATTATCTTCGGAAGCACGAATCCAATCTTTGTGTGAAAAGTTCTCCAATCTTATGAAAGGCAAATTTGAGATGAGTATGATGGGTGAACTGAACTACTTTTCTGGGTTTGCAAGTCAAACAATGCCCAGATGGAATATTCATAAATCAAGCCAAATATACCAAGGATTTAATCCGAAAATTTGGCATTGATGGAAAAAGTTCGGTTAAAATTCCAATGAGCACATCCCTTAGAATGGACATTGATAATGAAGGAAAGGATGTTGATCAAACAAACTTTCGAGGTATTATTGGTTCTCTTCTATACCTGACAGCAAGCAGACCTGACATTTCGTTTGCTGTTGGTGTATGTGCACGATTTCAAGCTAAGCCGAAAGAAAGTCACCTAAGCGCAACTAAAAAGATATTAAGATATCTTAAGGGAACGCAAAGTGTCGGTCTCTGGTATCCAAAAGATGGATCATTTGATTTAGTGGGATACTCAGACGCTGATTTCGCTGGATGTCGGATTGATCGAAAAGTACCTCAGGAACCTGTCAGTTCCTAGGAGGACGAATTGTGTCTTGGTTTAGTAAAAAGCAAAACTCTATTGCCACAAGTACGGCTGAAGCCGAATACATAGCAGCTGGAAGCTGCTGTGCTCAAATCCTATGGATGAGACACCAATTGAGAGATTATGGCATAAATGCACGAGAAGTGAGCATAAAATGCGATAACACGAGTGCTATCGCCATTACGAATAATCCCGTGCTGCACTCTCGGACCAAGCATATTGATATCAAGTATCACTTCATTCGTGATCATGTCGAGAAAAAGGACATATCTCTTGAGTATGTTAATACTGATGATCAACTTGCAGATATACTCACGAAACCCTTAAGTGAAGCAAGATTCTCTTCTTTAAGGCATGAACTCGGAATGATTGAAATGACATAAAGCTAAGAGAATCAGATCTGTAAAGATTCTTGCTCTCGAAAATCAAAAGATTTGATTCATCCTCACACGCAAGAATCTTTATAAATGAAGTACTTTATGAGAATAAATTTCTCATCTAACAAAAATTCTAGTGTTTGTTTTTGCATGTGCAGGAATGAGTACGGAAGCGAAAGAACCATTACGGAGGCACGAGAAGGAAAGAGTGAAGTTTTCAGTGAGCCACTAGTAACTGAGCAACAGCTTAATCAGTTCCTTGAACACGCTCAACACATACGAAACCTTCTTCGTGACACGTCCGATAATGAGTCACGAGAATCCTTCCACTCTGTTGGAAACCCATTGGATATGTCAAAGAAAACAGTGTGCTGGAACTAAGCGATAGTTTTGACTACTCACCCTCAGGCACCCCCACCAAGATAGCATCTCCTCTCAAGTCCACCGCAAGTAGCAAGAAAAAGAAAGCTTGAATAATCTTGTTAGGCCACGGTGACAAATTGTGATGTTATCTTGTTCATGATTTTTTTTTTTATGACTCTATCATGCAAATATGATGTCAGTATCTAAAAGATTTTGTTAAGATTCGCACGTTATCTTTTGCCTATATATTATTCTTCTATTTATGAGCTTTACTCATTCACAAGATCTTAGAGAAGAATTGCAGGAATGGATAAGGGGAAGGAAAAGAGCAACGAAGTGGAAAAAAGGGCCAAACGTCTAAAACATCATATGCAAGAAGCCAACAAGCTTCCGAATGCTACCATCTTAAGGCTTGAAGAAGATGGGAAAGAGTCATCGTAACCTACTCCATGCCCAACACAGCACCAAAGGACAAGGAAACTCATGACAAATTGGTCAGAGAGTCCAGGGCTAAGAAGGCTTACTGCATGGAACAAGCCACTCGGCTTGCTAAAGAGAGAATTCTGATGATGAAAAATTCTAATGAGCAAACGTCTTATGAAGTTCCTCAACCTAGTGAACAATCTTCTGAAGATGTCACTATGGTTCTCTCTCGGTCCTTAATTCAGTCACCCGAACCCACTCTCTCACTTGAGGAGTTGGATGAATACGCAAAGATGGCAAATCTGACTGATGTGACCGAAGAGATGACTCGTCTGGAACTTCACGTGCCTTATCGTTTTCTCTAAGCCTTTGTATGATGTACTCTCGTGACCTGGAATCCTCGTGATCTAATAAAATGCTATCCTTTCGTACTTAGAATGACTGATTATCTTATCTATGCCTAACTTTATATGTTACTTGTCCAAATCACAGGAAAGCTCATCACTCATACGTTTTCCAATCAAAAGTGCCATAATTTATGAGTTACAATTTTTTTTTTAAAAAAAGTCATTGAAGTTGGAGTTTCATAAAGAAACAAGTTAACAGTCAAAGTCTTGCTTGGAATTAATGACTTCTTGACTACAGTTATGAGCATTAATTGTAACGTTGAAATTAATGTGTAACAGACACATGAGCTATGCGGATTTCTTGCTATAAAAGGAGGTGAATTCTTCACATTACATTCATCCTTCTTTTCTTTACCATGGCTCCAAAGAAACCTTTCACCGAGGTGATTCCCATAAGCTGAAAGAAAATGCCAGACGTCTCAGGGAGGAACAGGGTGACTCTACCCTGGTAATAGTCCACAAGCACCGGTGGAAATTCCTTCTGACTCCGACTCGTCTCTTAAGTATGATGATATGGCGGGTTTCATTGTTGAAAGTGAAGAGAAGACTTTGAAAGATCCCACCAAGATTCCAGATCCAGACTATATGGCTTTTCTTGCACAAGAGGACTTAATGGAGAAATATGATCAGGAGGAAGAACCTGAATCCTCTTCTGGCTCAAACTACCCACGAACCGGGAAATGGTTCAAGCAAATGCTGGGAGATTTGAAAAGGGCAAAGGTGAACCATCTGGAGTCAAGAAAAACGAGAGGAAGAAAATTTGATCTTTTGTGTGTTGTATTTTATCCTATGTACTTTCCTCTCTCGGGTCTATGATGAATAAACTTAACTGGCTCTGGTTTCCTTTAATCGAGACTTATATGCTTATCTATCACTATCTAATAATCTCGATTCAGGACAAAATTCTTGAAAAAGAATATGTTCCTAAACAGTGTCTTGGATAAGACAGTTGAATACACTTTTGAGAGGTTCGGTCTATCTATCTGAGAAAAACCTGAAATCAAAAGTTCTACTTTCTTATTGAAATTACCCTCTTCTAAAGCACGAAGAAAAGATCGTGCACTGTACTCTTTTGCTAAGGCCAAGGTAATGGCTGAACTAAATGACATGGAGAGACGAGGTCTCTCTAGAGAAACTTGGAGCAGATCATGAGACTCTCATTGCTGATCTTTGCTCATGAGATCCGAAAGAGGGAATACTTGAGTACGAACGAAAGAAGAAGGGTTGCAATATGTAGAAGGGAAGTCTGCCTTCAAATGCACGAGAGATTGTAACTGTTTTTTGTATATTGTTCTGTGTAATAATTCTCTCGGGAGAGCATTTGTTGGTAAAAGGACATGTTTGACTTTATTTGTCTCACAAGTCCAATGTTTGAAATTTATCTTCTTCGGGTTTGGAATCATGACTAAACATGCTTAATGCTTTTAGCTTTATTTCCAACCGTTCAGATGAATCCTAGTGGGATCATGTGGCCGAGAAAAGTGGTCCACTCCCCCACTCTGTCTGATGCATGATGTGACGCATTTAATGCACCAATAAGCACTCGAGTGTTTTTCTCTCACCTCATTAAATGAGGGAATGATCGTTTTTGATCTGCACACGATCTTATCACTCCCCCATGATGATCAGTTACCTTTTGGAGAAGAAAAACCGGGAGTGTTTTGAATTTTAAAATGGATCATCCATACCCGGATACCCGGAGTCTATAAAACCTCTTAAACCTTTTTTTATCTATTTACCCTACCTTTCTCTCTTCATTCTCTTTAACCCTCTGTTCTCTCGAATCCTCAACATGGCAGAACATCCACAAGCATCACCATCTAATCCCGAACCAGAAACTCCTTCCAACTTGGAAGTCCCAAGCTTTCCCACTGAGGACCTGAGATTCATTGAATCCAGAGTACCCTTCATCGTAGGGGGAAATATGTGGGACGCACATGGATTCTTGAGTATATCCTGGATAGAAAATTTGGTGAAACATCATACATCTCCTCACAGAAACAGGATTATATAGCTTCATCACACACCTCTATACTGTTTGGCACCGATTGATGTAACCCAGTTTTATATGAATGCTTCAATATCTTCTGATTATTTGACTATCACTTCCAGAGTCAATAATCATCATGTGTCCTTACCTCGGAGGACATTCGATCAACATACGGGTTTCCACACAAAGATGAGTCTTACAAGACAGATATTATCTATTATCATCTCGACCCTGAGGACTTCTACGAATCCATCAAGAACAATCACGCACCATCCAAGGCAGAAATCACTTGGCCGTTGAAGAAGAAATGGTTCCGGCTGGATTATGAGTTCACTGTTGATATCTTCAATAAACTTGTCGATCACAAGACCTCAGGCACTGATGATGTGACGAAGGAGAAGTTGAAAATGCTGCATGCTTTCTTGAATGTTTTAAGGTCGATTGGTCGAAGATCATATTCAACAATATTGTTCACACCATCACCTTTCATCGAAAAAGTCCAGGAGACATTGCGAAGAAGTTAGGATATGGTTTTGATAAGCCATCTTCTGGCAACGAAAGGAGTCATTCTGCGCCAGGAATTCGGCCTGGACTGAAAGCATGTCACATGAAACAAAAACCGTCAGGGTATGACAAGCAGAAGGCGTTGGAGTTGGGAATCCCTATTGAGCAAGTCAAAGCCAAGAGGAAATCAAGAACACCTAGGGTTTCAGAAGATGATCAACCCAAGCCGAAACGACAAAACGAGAAAAGCACTCCTCTCGGAGTAAGGTGAAAAAGGCAGAAGAAACTTCAGCTGTTCCAATCCCTTCAAAATCTCCACAAGAGAAGAAAGATCCTATTCCATCCTCCCCTCTACCAGAAGCAATCGTTGTCAAAGACTCATCCGAAGACGAAGATAATCTGATTCTCTCCAGAATTATCAAAAAGAGTCACTTTCGGTCTCCCGTCAAGGCGAAATCTTTCCCGAAGGAATCTTCTACACCGAAAGAAAAGACACGAAAGTGCATCCCCACAGGGGGAAATAATAAATGAAGCACTTTCTGAGGGGGAAGCTCAACCGAAAGATGTTCTTCTTGAAAAAATTCCTGATGATCAAGAACCCAAGTCTGTTCTCGGTTCTACTCAAGACCCCATCCACAAGAACCTACTTTGGCAGATCAACTCCTTCGAGAGCTGACACAAGAACCTGCTAATGTAGACATGGAGGCCAGTCGCTTAAGTCTTCCACAAGAACCTGGTCACCAGAAAAGACGAAAGAGGCGACTGATGCTCTGATATCTGTGCCTTGTTTGCCACAAGAACCTACCAATACAGAGCAGGTAATTCTGACACAAGAACCTGTGTTGGTAGACGAGGCAGCCGTTGCAAGTAGCTTCTCCGAATATACCAAAACCTTCAGCTCCAGCTCCTGAAGTAAAGGTTTCTCGCGTTCACTAGATCAGTTGCTTAGAGAATCCATTGAAAGGATTACACACGAGTTCTGCAGTGGCAAAAGTGGCGCACTGCTCCTCTACGGACCTTTCTTGAAACTTTTGAAGCAATGCAGGATGAAGAAGACTTTGCACTTGCATGGATTGGCACTGAGGATGTTTCAAAAGCTTTCGATTGAAGAAATCAATCGTTCTCTCTTACAAATGACAAATCGCACTCTCGGAGAGATAAAGCTCCAGTCTGCATCGAGCTCAACAAGCCACCCTTGGATCCAGTTTATGAAGAAGAAATGAAGCAACTTCGATATGCCATGTTGCTATCAAAGATCAAGACCTCCTTAGAGAAGGAACACCAAAATGATCCAATTGTAATGTCAGTGGCACGAAAGATGAGCTTGGACGAGAGATTGAAGAAGACGAGAGAATGAAGATGAAGATGAAGATGACAATGATGATGATGTTGACGATGATGATGATGATGATGATGATGATGATGATGATGATGATGATGATGACAATGATGATCAGTTGGGTAATGAAGGTGCTCAAGAAATCGATCCCAAAGACAGTCATACCATCTTGATCGGTCCTGATTATGACACCTACCCTCAAAGATCTCCCTAAAGAAAACTACCATCTGACAGTGAAGACTCGAAAGAAGCTTCAACTACTCATCTTGAAGATCTATCTCGCGCTATTGTTCCGCATATCCAACCCATAGACGAGACTCCAATCAAGCCACAACAACGAAAGTATGCGTGAAGGCAAACTGGAAGCTTCACCAATTCTTCTTAGCTCTGCTAGTGGTGGAAAACGGGAAGCACCACCCCCAGATGATCACATGGACACATCACCAACAAACATTGAGGAAGAATCCCTGCAGAGTCCCCACGGACTATCATGAACCTCATGAGAGGAACTGTTCATTCAGCCGAGACCATCCATAGACAATATCTTGCTTTGCGAGAAAAGGACACGAAAGTTATGGATGATCTATGCAAGAAGGTCGATTTTCTGATAGCAGCACAATCTAAACCTCGATCTCCACCTCCAGCACAGCCTCAACCGCAGAAACAAAGCCAATCAGATCACAAGCTCCTTGAGCGAATGACAAAGAAACTTCATGATCTCGAAGCTTCTCTGAACAAAGTTGCGTGACAACAGCACGAACTCAAACACTCTCACTTTGGTCTCAAAGAGCGTGTGGATTTGGCCTGTACAAAGATTGACACATATCAGGACAATTCGTAACTACTGGGCGAATATGCACTTCAAATTCTCGGGTACGCTCAGGATATCTTGCTTACAATCAACAAGGTCTCCTCCATTCCTCCCACCACCTGTGCTGATGATGCCAAAAAGGGGGAAAAGAGAAATGTTGACAAAGATAAGGATGATGATCAGCCGAGAGATCAAGCTCGTGAAGCACGACACTCTCCCTATCGGACACCAAGAGACTATGACCAAAGGAACTCGAATCCATCTCATCCACCTTCCAAATCTCGTGGTTACCACTCCTCAAAGTCAAGATATCATGGTCAATACCAATCCTCAAACAAATCAAGCCGAGACAATCATTTGGATCTGAAGCCAAATACATCTTCACAAGGCTGTCAAAGAGAGAACAGACGAACTTAAGGCAGAAACTTATGAGAGACAACAAAGTAACTATGGATGGCATAGGAAACTTTGTGGACTTTGTCCCATATGAAGAAGGCAGTGGCAAACGTTTTGAGGGTTGCAATGTCCCCATCTGGCTCAAAACTAGAGATAATCATACAAGACAAGATCACATCAGCACCCAAAACGAGAGGATCAAAAGAGAAATAGAGATTTGTGGAAGAAGCACGATGAAGAAAGAAAGAGAAGAGAAGATGAAACAATGGAAAGAGAAAGGATCAGGAACCTCATTGAAGACCTCTCTAATGTAACCAAAGACTCCCCACAAAATGTCATGCATAATGCAGCTTTCAAAGTGCACAAGGAATCAGGAAAGAGCTACCAAGAAGGCATGAATTCGTTTGAATTGATCTCGTGGTGGAAGTATGGTATTGTTGAAGGAAGCAACATTCGGGAAGCCTACAACAATTACACTGGCCTGAATATCAAAGGAGAACATGAAGAGCTTGTCAGGTCTAATCCCATTAAAGTCTTCAGAGCAAAAATCAATGAGAAAATTGACTACAATAGGATGCTAAAGCAACAAAAGGAAAGGAATGACCAAGAACTCAAGGAAGCTGAACAACAGAAATCAAAGCTTTTAGAAATGTAAGTTAACTTTCGTTATGTTTCTCTTTACAAAGTTTTGTAATGATTACATCTTATTATATGAAATTCTCATTGTCACACATCTCGTGTCACTTGTTTGAGTTATCTGTCCTTGTCTCGCCTATTAACGTTTTAATCTAGAAAAAGACTTGTAAACTCTCAAGTATGGCTGTTTTTTATAATAAAAATTATCCTTATGGAACGTTTATCAGCCTTATAAGAAGAGTATAGGTTTTGGCATCATCAAAAAAGGGGGAAATTGTTAGGAACATTGTATTAGGATTTTGATGATACCAATGTAATGTAGAAAAGTAAACCCCTAACCATTAGCTTTTTCAATTGCTGCTTTCGTCCTAGACGAAAGTTGCCATAACTCCCTTGTAATTCGTGTTAAGCTAGACAATCACACAAAAATGAGTTATGACTAGATGTTAGGGTCTCCAAGGCGAAAGAAGACACGAGAACAGCAACAAGAATCAAACAGGAGTTGTCAACAAGCACGAAAGGACAGTGTTGGTAAAAGACGATCTTTATCAAGCATTACCTCTCTTCAACAACGACAAGAATGATTCACCTGTCTGATTTGACAACATCCTAGGACAATAAGGACTTCATCTTATGGGACACACTTTTCAAGAAGCATTAAATGAAGATGTACCACCTCTTGGAGCTAAAGGACAAAATCTCAATGCTTTCCATACCTACAACGGCTACATGGTACAACCTCATTAATGGAGCATTTAATGCATGAAGCTCCCCGGTCCTTGTCCACTGGTTAAAAGGTTCGAAAATTTCATCTCCCTCCAACGGATGAATTTTCATCACCTATATAAACTCACCTTCATCAACTAAGAAGGTGCTGGTTCATTATCACTCAACTCACTCACTTACAAAAGCTCTTGAAAAGTCTACAATTTACTAAAAGCTTTTGTGAACCAGTTTTGAGGTGTTAAGTTACTTGAAGAATCTTTTTACACCTCAAGGAAGTCTTGGCAATTGTTTGAAGCAATCATATCTCAGAGTCAAGACCTCATCGTTGGAAAATACCAGAAATCATTTTCTACTAATCTCAACTCAGGAGAAGAAGTTGATAGAGGCGGAGTAAACTCGAGGAGTTGAAAAACCTACGAAGGCTGTCCGGCTTAGTGATCAAGGAAGTCTTTGTGTATTTGTACTAAGAGTGATAGTGCAATCCTTCCAACAGTTGTGGAAGAAGAGTGGAGTAGGCATCATTGGCTGAACCACTATAAAATCTCGTGTCCTCTCCATCTCTTTACTTACGCTTTTCTTTTTGCTTTCATATCTTTCCTTTATTATCGTTACCGAAATTTTGTCTAATTACGCAAACTCGTGCAAAGCATCTAAAACAAATCTATCTTATCCGCTGCGCCAAGACACCGAAAGGTGAAGTTTAGGGCTTCTAACGAAAAGAGTCTATTCACCCCCTCCTCTAGACTCTCATCTCATTCTATCGGGACCAACAGAACTATCTCGCAACATCCTTGTTTGACAATCAGCAGTTAGTAGTGGTTAGCGTTAGTTGATTATATTAGCGGATTTGACCTGTGAATTATATCAATGATTGATAAAAAGATATTTGAAAAAAAATAGCCAGTTAGATTAACATGTAAAATGACCTAAGGGTATACATATATTTAATAATAATAATAATAATAATAATAATAATAATAATAATAATAATAATTGTTTTTTAAAATATAAAAATACAAAATATATAATTAAGCCAATAATATTAACTACTTGGGGGTTTATTGACAAAAAGAGTGTTAAAATCACACAACAAATTGAAGTGGGAAACTACCTCGCAATGTTCTTATTTGGCAATCAGCTGTTAGTTCTTCGATATTAGTATATATTAAATATTTTATGCCCTAATTTTTATTTGTCTTCCCTTATGCCCCGTATTTGGTTTCAACCATACCTATACAATTATTTTATTGACAATTTTAATTAATCTTGACTATATTATCTTGCATATGTAAACTTAGAATTACATATTTAAATACGCAAATTCAACACTCAATTATCTATGCATGAACAATTCCAATATAATATTGTCATGATACACTTTAAAGTACTTATTTAAAAAAAAAAAAACATTGGGCATTATCCCAATCGCGCAATGCGCGCAAAAAACTAGTAATAATAATCCAACATCAAAATTCATTATAGAACTTTTAGTCCAAGGGCTTTTGACCCATCACTCGTTCCAACTTCTCCATAACCATTTGCGTACCCTCGGGTTAGCGAGTTAGAGGCCGCTACGTTATCTTTTGACATCACTTAGTCAATAGAGATAACGCATGTTGTGAGAAATTGTTTAATGGTATTATGTCTATGACTTATAAGTCTAGACTTACCATTCTATATCTAACTCTGTACTTAACCAATTTTGGCTTTGACTATCGCAACACACACAAATTGGAAGTACGAGTTTACCTCTAGGAACATTCCCGAACAAATGGCATAGCCATTTGGCCTACTCGCTCGCGACACGGGTCTAAGGCTCTCAGCTTAGATCCCGTCATGGATCATAGCTATCACAAATTGTTTTGCAAATTTCCATACAACCAACTGCACTGGCCTACGTAAACACGTATCCTTTAATGTATTTAGCATCCTTTAATATCCCGTTAACGTGCTATACTTTCCAAGTACAGCTAGATATCCACACTTGGTGCAGTCCAAAGTCACGAGCATACCTTAAGTATCTCATAACTCTCACTATTGCCTTCTAGTGCGTAACACTAGGGTTACTCGTATGTCTACCGAGTTGGTTTACCGCAAAGGCAATATCTGGCCTAGTACAACCCATTTGATACAATTAAACTACCAATAATCTGAATGTATTCTCCATGAGAAGTACAATCTTCGTGATTATTGGCTAGTTGTACGTTAGTATCTAACGGTGTCCAAACCACTTGATTATCATCCTTTACAAGGATTCAAGCCACGGTAAATGAAATTGGCTTAATTTACGTATATCAATCTTTAAAAAAAAATGGATGTATATAAACATAATTTTTAGACACGTTAATTTTAATGAATTTATTTTAAAAAAATAATTTAAGAAATTATTCGTATTATGTATGGTATATAACCGAGTGCATATTATACCACGATTTGAATTGTAAAACTAAACCTCAAATGAACCTTACAAATTCGAAGTAATTGAAATCATAAAAATTAACCCAAATACAAATTTGAAGACATTAAAATCACTAAAATTAAACAAATTACAAATCTGAAAACACGGAAATCATTAAAAATTAAGAGATTACAACTAACCGATTCCATTGAAAGCAAATACATTTATTCATTACCATCTATCACACCTTTGATTTGCCTTGGAAATCTTAGCTTAGCTTAGCATAAACCTCTAATCTAAACTAATCTACTTGACAATGCTTGTCCATATCCCCCTCTCACTGTTTTTCTTCACAACCTCCGAAACCAAAACCAATACCTCAGCCGGCCACGCCATCCCCCTTCCCACCCACCAGCATTTCAACGTTAAAGAATCCGTTTCTCAGGCCATCAAACTCCATCCCCTGCCAAAAACCCAGGAGGAATTCATCGATGAAAGCCGCCATAAGGGGAAGGAGGGTAGTTGGAAGCTCAAGCTCCTGCACAGAGATAAATTGCCCTTTTCCCATATTACCGACTTCAGCCGCCAATTCGGATCCCGAATGAGAAGGGACGCACACAGAGTGGCCGCCCTCAGTCGCAGAACTCGCAGCGGCGACAGTGGGAAAACCGCCGAGTATGAGGTGGAGGAGTTCGGGGCGGAGGTGGTTTCCTGTATGGATCAAGGGAGTGGAGAATACTTTGTGAGGATTGGAGTCGGGAGTCCGGCGAAAAATCAGTATATGGTGATTGACTATGGGAGTAATATTGTGTGGGTTCAGTGTCAAACTTGTAACTAATGCTACCATCAATATGACCCGGTGTTCGACCCGTCTCTCTCAATAGTTTAACAAATATTGGGGCCAAAACCCACAAAACCATTTGAGCCGTCAATGGAAATCTGGAGGCCTTCTTGCTCGATGTTCCCTATGATGGATAGTCCAGTTGGGGATGGAGCAAATGCAAAGCGAAACGTGCCCCTTTCATAAACTTGTATAAAAATGTTCGTAGCTGGAATGGTCAGGATTGGGCCACCCATCAGGAGAAATGATAGGGTTGGCCAGAACTGTAACAAACCGGTTTAAGTCCTAGCATGTGTCCAATATTGAGATGCTGGGTGCCCGAGGAAGGCTGGCAGTTTGCGTCATAAATGCCTCGTGCAACGCTGCGTATGCCACCGTCTGAGACACACAAGTAGTAGAATTAAGACAAACCCCCAAGATACAAAATTCAAAAGACAAAAGCTCAAACCCAATCTGAAATTACAGAAGCCCAGAAACAATTAAAAGGAAGATCTCTTCAAATAACATAAACACAATCAAGTCACAGTCCAGATCAGCATAGAATATAAGTGTATGTGTACTGTAAGAGACCAGTACCACTTCATCACGTCCATAGGACTACTACTCCTAACCTAAGGTGTTAAGGTTCAAAATGAGTTAATCAATTACACAACTAACCGAAGAATACAAAAACTACTTCTCAAGTTCTATTATTTATGTTTTAAAAAAAAAAATCTAATATTTATAGATATAAAGGCTCTGATTCAATACCTCAAGTGGCGTACGCAGCATTGGGCGACGCATTTATGACACAAACCGCCAACCTTCCTCGGGCACCCAGCGTCTCAATATTAGACACATGCTACGATTTAAACGGGTTCATTACGGTTTTGGTACCAACCGTATCATTTTTCCTAATGGGTGGCCTGATCCTGACCATTCCAGCTAGGAACGTTTTAATACCAGTTGATGAAAGGGGCACATTTTGCTTTGCATTTGCTCCATCCCCAACCAGACTATCCATCTTAGGGAACATCCAGCAAGAAGGCATCTAGATTTCTATTGACAGCTCAAATGGTTCGTGGGTTTTGGCCACAATATTTGTTAACATATTGAGAAAGACGGGTCGAACACCGGGTCATATTGATGTTTGCATTGGTTACAGGGTTGACACTGAACCCACACAATATCACTCCCTGAGTCAATCACCATATATTGATTTTTTGACGGACTCCCGACCCCAATCCTCACTAAGTATTCTCCACTGATCCATACCGGAAACCACGTCCGACCCGAACTCCTCCACCTCATACTCGGCGGCTTTCCCACTGCCGCCGCCGCGAGTTCTGTGAATGAGGGCGGCGACTCTGTGTGCGTCCCTTTTCATCCGGGATCCGAATCGGCGGCGGAAGTCGGTAAAATGGGGAAAGGGCAATTTATCTCTATGCAGGAGCTTGAGTTTCCAACTACCCTCCTCCCCTTTATGGCGGTTTTCATCGATGAATTCCTCCTGGGTTTTTGGCCGGGGATGGAGTTTGATTGCCTGAGAAACCGATTCTTTAACGTTGAAATGCTGGTGGGGGGAAAGGGGATGGCATGGCTGGCTGAGGTATTAGTTTCGGTTACGGAGGTTTTAAAGAAAAACAATGAGGAGGATATGGACAAGCATTGTCAAGTAGATTAGTTTAGATTAGAGGTTTAAGCTAAGCTAAGCTTTGCAAAGCAAATTAAAGGTGTGATAGATAGATGGTGTGAAGAAGAATTGAAGAAGAAGAAGAAAATGTGGAGGTTCTTTTATAGTGTTTTTTTACTAACGTTTAGAAAAAAAATCGCAAATATTCCCTTTCAAAAAAAAAAAAATCAGAAATATTCGCTATAAAAAAAATCACAAATATAAAAACAAAAAGACTATTGTGCCCTTAAGATTTCACGGTTGAGACGGAGAAACTTAACGAAAGGACTAGCGGAGGTCATTTTTGAAATTCGGAGGATGACGGATGCTCAAAACAAAAGTTTAGGACTATTAATGCGAAACCACTAAACTCGAGGACCCTTGACTAGTATTTACTCTTTATTAAATATAAAAATTTCAATTAAAAAATATATCTCAAAAAGAATTGTTAGTTTCGTGAAGCAATTCATAACTTTGCAATGAAGGTAATGATCATTTTTCTCCAAAAGGTTTGCTTATTGTGTGCCACACATGACTACTTCATAGCATATTCTTCTTTCTAAATTTAAAATCCACGGGAAATAGTCAACTAGACACTTCAACTTTATATTAGAAGACAATTATGTCTCTAAATTTTAAAAGATCACTATTAAATACTTGCTGAACTCGTCATGTTAGTGCATCTGAGTCTAACAACGGATATTCAACTAGAACAACTATTTATTAGGGTTTCGGTGATGAACCTGTTAGGAATCAGTGTATTTAGATTTTGATGATACCAATATTACTAGGATCGTAGACACCTCTTTTATTTTCGCTATATTTGATCTTTCGTGTTAGACGAAAGATTTAGCAACTCACCATGTGATTCGGCTAAGTAGCATACATACACGAATCTGAGTTGTGACCATTAGTTTAGGTCAACGAAAAGAAGTGAAGAACAAGAGAAGACCGAGAGAACAACACAGACCGAAAGATAGAAAGGGTCTAGCTCTCGTGTAAACTTCGAATGATAAGGAAATTGTTTTTTGATCAGTAACAACAACGAAAGATAAAGGAAATCTTTCGTGTAACTTCCTCAAGACCATTAAGTCTAAGTTAGACTTGAATAGACACATTCAATGCACAAACAAATGGAATGTTGTCTATGTCTCACAGTTGGGCAATCATCCTAGATAATAGAAGTCCTTGGTATTAATAAAATACTTGTTAAATAAATATATATCATTATTTTATATTATAACTTTGATATTTAATTAAAAAAATATTGTACAAAAAAAGATAATAGACAATGTAGTGAAACAATCAATTGATGAATTTGAATTTAAAGAATTTTTACATTGGATACAAATAAAGACAATATAATTAATACAATTATTTCTCTTAATTAATTTATTGATAATGAATAATTATTTTTTAACAAAGACATTGTAGGGACAATGTAGGGAATATAATTAATTGATGAATTTGAATGTAAAGAATTTTTATATTGGAGAAAAATAAAGACAATATAACTAATGAAATTAATTCTCTTATTTAATGTATTGATAATGAATAATTTTTTTTTTTTGAATAAAGACATTGTAGACACATAATTCTAAATTAAAGAAATGCATATGTATTATTTTGACTTAAAAAGTAGAGTTAATTCCATTCTTTGTCATTCTTCCAAAAGGCTGAACCCCAACCCTAAGGGCCCCCCACACCCCGGCCCGACAGAGCATTTGGGAAAATGTAAATCATGGTGACTCAACTGAACATGAACCACAGAGGCTAGACCGGTGCTCACTGCGCACAAGGAGACCCCTTACTTTGAAAGGTAATTCCATTGTTTGTCATAGATTTATAGGTTACAGTCCACTTTTAGTCATTTTTTTATTAAAACATCCCCATTTGGTCCTAGTATTATTGTTTCATGACCATTTTTCGTTATCGTTTAACAAAATCGTTGAAATTAAATGTTGTTAAATATAAAGACATTTCAATCTTCATTATACAACGTAGGTTGAACCGTTATATATATATTTTTTGTTTATTTTGTTGAAAAAAATTCTATAATTGAATATCGAAATGCCTTTGTATTTCACAATATTTAAACTGTTTTGTCGATAAAGGACAAAAAATGTTTATGCCACAATAATACTAGGACCAAAAGTGGATGTTCTAATAAAAAAAAAAAAAAAAAACATAAAGTGGATGTCTACCGAGTTGGTTAACCGCAAAGACAATATCTGGCCTAGTACAACCCATTTGATACAATTAAACTACCAATAATCTGAATGTATTCTCCATGAGAAGTACAATCTTCGTGATTATTGGCTAGTTGTACGTTAGTATCTAACGGTGTCCAAACCACTTGATTATCATCCTTTACAAGGATTCAAGCCACGGTAAATGAAATTGGCTTAATTTACGTATATCAATCTTTAAAAAAAAATGGATGTATATCAACATAATTTTTAGACACGTTAATTTTAATGAATTTATTTTAAAAAAATAATTTAAGAAATTATTCGTATTATGTATGGTATATAACCGAGTGCATATTATACCACGATTTGAATTGTAAAACTAAACCTCAAATGAACCTTACAAATTCGAAGTAATTGAAATCATAAAAATTAACCCAAATACAAATTTGAAGACATTGAAATCACTAAAATTAAACAAATTACAAATCTGAAAACACGGAAATCATTAAAAATTAAGAGATTACAACTAACCGATTCCATTGAAAGCAAATACATTTATTCATTACCATCTATCAAACCTTTGATTTGCTTTGCAAATCTTAGCTTAGCATAGCTTAAACCTCTAATCTAAACTAATCTACTTGACAATGCTTGTCCATATCTCCCTCTCACTGTTTTTCTTCACAACCTCCGAAACCAAAACCAATACTTCAGCCGGCCACGCCATCCCCTTTCCCACCCACCAGCATTTCAACATTAAAGAATCCGTTTCTCAGGCCATCAAACTCAATTCCCTGCCAAAAACCCAGGAGGAATTCATCGATGAAAGCCGCCATAAGGGGAAGGAGGGTAGTTGGAAGCTCAAGCTCCTGCACAGAGATAAATTGCCCTTTTCCCATATTACCGACTTCAGCCGCCAATTCGGATCCCGAATGAAAAGGGACGCACACAGAGTGGCCGCCCTCATTCGCAGAACTCGCAGCGGCGACAGTGGGAAAACCGCCGAGTATGAGGTGGAGGAGTTCGGGGCGGAGGTGGTTTCCTGTATGGATCAAGGGAGTGGAGAATACTTTGTGAGGATTGGAGTCGGGAGTCCGGCGAAAAATCAGTATATGGTGATTGACTATGGGAGTGATATTGTGTGGGTTCAGTGTCAACCTTGTAACTAATGCTACCATCAATATGACCCGGTGTTCGACCCGTCTCTCTCAATAGTTTAACAAATATTGGGGCCAAAACCCACAAAACCATTTGAGCCGTCAATGGAAATCTGGAGGCCTTCTTGCTCGATGTTCCCTATGATGGATAGTCCGGTTGGGGATGGAGCAAATGCAAAGCGAAACGTGCCCCTTTCATCAACTTGTATAAAAATGTTCGTAGCTGAAATGGTCAGGATTGGGCCACCCATCAGGAGAAATGATACGGTTGGCCAGAACTGTAACAAACCGGTTTAAGTCCTAGCATGTGTCCAATATTGAGATGCTGGGTGCCAGAGGAAGGCTGGCAGTTTGCGTCATAAATGCCTCGTGCAACGCCGCGTATGCCACCGTCTGAGACACACAAGTAGTAGAATTAAGACAAACCCCCAAGATACAAAATTCAAAAGACAAAAGCTCAAACCCAATCTGAAATTACAGAAGCCCAGAAACAATTAAAAGGAAGATCTCTTCAAATAACATAAACACAATCAAGTCACAGTCCAGATCAGCATAGAATATAAGTGTATGTGTACTGTAAGAGATCAGTACCACTTCATCACGTCCATAGGACTACTACTCCTAACCTAAGGTGTTAAGGTTCAAAATTAGTTAATCAATTACACAACTAACCGAAGAATACAAAAACTACTTCTCAAGTTCTATTATTTATGTTTTAAAAAAAAAATCTAATATTTATAGATATAAAGGCTCCTATTCTATACCTCAAGTGGCGTACGCAGCATTGGGCGACGCATTTATGACACAAACCGCCAACCTTCCTCGGGCACCCAGCGTCTCAATATTAGACACATGCTAAGATTTAAACGGGTTCGTTACGGTTTTGGTACCAACCATATCATTTTTCCTAATGCGTGGCCTGATCCTGACCATTCCAGCTAGGAACGTTTTAATACCAGTTGATGAAAGGGGCACATTTTGCTTTGCATTTGCTCCATCCCCAACCAGACTATCCATCTTAGGGAACATCCAGCAAGAAGGCATCTAGATTTCTATTGACAGCTAAAATGGTTCGTGGGTTTTGGCCCCAATATTTGTTAACATATTGAGAAAGACGGGTCGAACACCAGGTCATATTGATGTTTGCATTGGTTACAGAGTTGACACTGAACCCACACAATATCACTCCCGGAGTCAATCACCATATATTGATTTTTTGCCGGACTCCCGACCCCAATCCTCACTAAGTATTCTCCACTCCCTTGATCCATACCGGAAACCACATCCGCCCCGAACTCCTCCACCTCATACTCGGCGGCTTTCCCACTGCCGCCGCCGCAGCGAGTTCTGCGATTGAGGGCGGCGACTCTGTGTGCGTCCCTTTTCATTTGGGATCCGAATCGACGGCGGAAGTCAGTAAAATGGGGAAAGGGCAATTTATCTCTGAGGAGCTTGAGCTTCCAACTACCCTCCTCCCCTTTATGGCGGCTTTCATTGATGAATTCCTCCTGGGTTTTTGGCAGGGGATGGAGTTTGATTGCCTGAGAAACCGATTCTTTAACGTTGAAATGCTGGTGGGGGGGAAAGGGGATGGCATGGCTGGCTGAGGTATTGGTTTTGGTTACGGAGGTTGTAAAGAAAAACAATGAGGAGGATATGGACAAGCATTGTCAAGTAGATTAGTTTAGATTAGAGGTTTAAGCTAAGCTAAGCTTTGCAAAGCAAATTAAAGGTGTGATAGATAGATGGTTTGAAGAAGAATTGAAGAAGAAGAAGAAAATGTGGAGGTTCTTTTATAGTGTTTTTTTACTAAGGTTTAGAAAAAAAATCACAAATATTCCCTTTAAAAAAAAATCAGAAATATTCCCTATCAAAAAAAAAAATCACAAATATAAAAACAACAAGACTATTGTGCTCTTAAGATTTCACGGTTGAGACGGAGAAACTTAACGAAAGGACTAGCGGAGGTCATTTTTGAAATTCGGAGGATGACGGATGCTCAAAACAAAAGTTTAGGACTATTAATGGCGAAACCACTAAACTCGATTGTTAGTTTCGTGAAGCAATTCATAACTTTGCAATGAAGGTAATGATAATTTTTCTCCAAAAGGTTTGCTTATTGTGTGCCACACATGACTACTTCATAGCCTATTCTTCTTTCTAAATTTAAAATCCACGGGAAATAGTCAACTGGACACTTCAACTTTATATTAGAAGACAAGTATGTCTCTAAATTTTAAAAGATCACTATTAAATACTTGCTGAACTCGTCATGTTAGTGCATCTGAAACTAACAACGGATATTCAACTAGAACAACAGTTTATTAGGGTTTCGGTGATGAAACTGTTAGGAACCAGTGTATTTAGATTTTGATGATACCAATATTACTAGGATCGTAGACACCTCTTTTATTTTCGCTATATTTGATCTTTCGTGTTAGACGAAAGATTTAGCAACTCACTATGTGATTCGGCTAACTAGCATACATACACGAATCTGAGTTGTGACCATTAGTTTAGGTCAACGAAAAGAAGTGAAGAACAAGAGAAGACCGAGAGAACAACACAGACCGAAAGATAGAAGGGTCTAGCTCTCGTGTAAACTTCGAATGATAAGGAAATTGTTTTTTGATCAGCAACAACAACGAAAGATAAAGGAAATCTTTCGTGTAACTTCCTCAAGACCATTAAGTCTAAGTTAGACTTGAATAGACACATTCAATGCACAAACAAATAGAATGTTGTCTATGTCTCACAGTTGGGCAATCATCCTAGATAAAAGAAGTCCTTGGTATTAATAACATACTTGTTAAATAAATATATATCATTATTTTATATTATAACTTTGATATTTAATTAAAACAAATATTGTACAAGAAAAAGATAATAGACAATGTAGTGAATACAATCAATTGATGAATTTGAATTTAAAGAATTTTTACATTGGATACAAATAAAGACAATATAATTAATACAATTATTTCTCTTAATTAATTTATTGATAATGAATAATTATTTTTTAACAAAGACATTGTAGGGACAATGTAGCGAATATAATTAATTGATGAATTTGAATGTAAAGAATTTTTATATTGGAGAAAAATAAAGACAATATAACTAATGAAATTAATTCTCTTATTTAATTTATTGATAATGAATAATTTTTTTTTTTGAATAAAGACATTGTAGACACATAATTCTAAATTAAAGAAATGCATATGTATTATTTTGACTTAAAAAGTGGAGTTAATTCCATTCTTTGTCATTCTTCCAAAAGGCTGAACCCCAACCCTAAGGGCCCCCCACACCCCGGCCCGACAGAGCATTTGGGAGAATGTAAATCATGGTGACTCAACTGAACATGAACCACAGAGGCTAGACCGGTGCTCACTGCGCACAAGGAGCGCCCCTTACTTTGAAAGGTAATTCCATTGTTTGTCATAGATTTATAGGTGGCAGACCACTTTTAGTCATTTTTTTTTTTATTAAAACATCCTCATTTAGTCCTAGTATTATTGTGTCATGACCATTTTTCGTTATCGTTTAACAAAATCGTTGAAATTAAATGTTGTTAAATATAAAGACATTTCAATCTTCATTATACAACATAGGTTGAACCGTTATATATATTTTTTTTGTTTATTTTGTTGAAAAAAAAATTCTATAATTGAAGATCGAAATGCCTTTGTATTTCACAATATTTAAACTGTTTTGTCGATAAAGGACAAAAAATAATTATGCCACAATAATACTAGGACCAAAAGTGGATGTTCTAAAAAAAAAAAAAAAAAAAAAAAAAAAAAAAACTTAAAGTGGATTGTCACTATAAATCTAGGGCCAACAATGAAATTAACCCTTATTTATTTTTTTTCTTCACTTTATTACTGGTATTTTCTTAGCTTCCTTTAATCGTTTTATAAACATTTAGCTATAGAATTATTTTATTTCATTAAGAATTATTGACATGAATTTACACTGAAGCAATGAAGAAAAGTAATATATATTACATACAAGAAATGATTATTAGTTCAAAACATATTTGTTTTGTGTTTTGAGGGTAGCTAATAATAAATTTTTAAATTTACGATTCATTATATAATTGTTAATTTTAACATAAACTTGAGGTGAGAAACTAAAATAACCACTGAATAAACAATTCAGAAACTAATTGAGGACATATGTATAATTAGGGGTTAAGTTTACCATTATATAGCATAATTGAGAGACTAAAATTGTCAATTTCTCAATTATGTATATGTAACTTTATCTCTATTCAAAATACATGTACTTGGTAATGAACAAAAATCCATAAAATTGTACAAAATAAGTGGTTCAGTACAAACGAAGAAATTTCGAACAAAAGGGTCGGAACTCGCTAATAGGAAAGAAGAGAAAAACAATATAAAATATAAGATTTTGGAAAAATACCACTTTTTCTCACTGAGTTATATACTTATATCATCCCCCCCCCCGCCCCCTAATTATTTTTGTAAGCACATTAGCCCCCTCAATTAATCAATAAGTGGCGGTTTCCCCCCTCCTGATATATTAAATTGACATTTCTACCCTTAAAGAAAATATTTTATTTATTTTTCTTCTCCAACAAATTATTGCATATACGTAGGAATGACCACAATCAGTAGGAATGACCACGACCGATTCGAACTGAACCGGACACTATTGCCATCGAATTAAAAGTTTCCGATTATGATTCAGATCTAGAACCCAATATTTGGATTTCAGTTTATTAAAATTATAAATAAAAAAAAACTAGATCCTGAACCGTGAACCGACAGTTCCGGATTCAATTTGCGATTTTGAACCGTCTATATTTTAAAATTTTAGATTTTATATTTTAAAATAGTCTAAATTCAACAATAAATGTATTTTATTTTTTTAGTTCGAAACATGAATCGGCCGTTCCGGTTCGCGATTATAACAATCTCTAAATATCGGGTTTCGGTTCTAAATTGTAATTGGAATATTTTGGTTTGGTTGCTACCGTGTCTATTTGGTTTGAACCAAATTGTGGATTGGATAAGAAAAATAAATGAAATATTTATTTTAAAGGTAAATATGTCGATTTAACATTTCAGATGGAAAAACAGCCACTTGAAAAATTCAGGGGGAAAAGTGCTATAAGTATATATAACTCAGGAGAAAAAGTGCCATTTTTCCTAAGATTTTAATAGACTCTATAAAATAGTTTATATGTGATTAAGATTATCAATCTGTATTTTGGTGAGGTCGAATTGAAGAGTTATTCTAAGTAATACAAGTTTGGTGTGTTGAAATGATGAGAAGAGGGAGTCACCACAACTTTGTCGACATGTGAAACAATCATTAGGGGCTCTGATCTACCTTTAATTTGGTGTTTACAACCTATGTTGGAATTCATACATGAAATATATATAATGGCTTTTAGAAAGGTGTTTACAACCTATTTTAATTACGAATAAATAAGAATCTTTTTTTTCACGTTGCAGATAACATATAATTTTCTAAAATTACCCCCTTCTTTTTAGTGTATATATTACAATTTGCATGCAGTGTATGTGAAAAGCAAATTTCATATATGCAACATTGTTACAATACTCTCCCGTTAAGTAGTACACTAGGGGTAGGCGTTTTGAGATTTGATTCGATTTTTTCCGATTTCAGTATTTCAATTTTAAAAAAATTGATATCATTCAGTTTAACATTAATTCGGTTCAGTTTAAGAACCCCAATTTTTTAACATTTCTTATTTTTCCAAACATAGTACAAAACAATACATATTCACATAGTTAAAATCCAAAATCTAAACATTATATAACAAAATAGCAATCAAAAGTTTAAACACACTGCACGGTATAATTTGCCGTTCATAACTATCCAAATCTAATTAATTAAGAAGACCAATAAGATGCTCATATTGATAATCAAATTAAATTGAAACCTTTTAATTATTAAACTAACAGTAGGATTAATTTAATTGTGGTGATTGCCCCGTAAAACAAGAGGCTAACAACCTCACGGCTCTCTTTTCTCTCTTTGCTGTCTTTGGGAGTTTGGGACCAAAACATCGCTGTCACTAAATGGAATCATTATCTTAAGAGCCACAAAATTTTAATCTTTCATTATCCATCGTTAATTGCATTATATTCCTTTCTAGGTAAAGGATACAAAACAACTTTTAACATTGCTCGCTGTTGCTTTTTGCTGCAAACAGCACAACATATCGGATTGCTATGGAATAACTTTGAAATTTAGGACAAAAACCTCAAAATCAAAGATAGCTATGGAATACAAAAACTCTACAAAAGTCATTTAAAATCCATCACTATAAAAGTATTTAAAAGTCTTGACTGAATACAGCCCCATTAGTTGTTATTCAAAATGTTGGATAACAACGATTTGAATAACAACGAATATTAACATGCAAATAAAAAAAAAATGATATTTATTTATTTTACTCCAGAAAAAGATATATAGAAAGAAAATTAAAACATACAACTACAAAAATTTATGTTATAGCGCTCTCTATAGCATCCACCATCAGCAATAATGTTCGGATTTCCTTAAAACTGATTTGCTTCATCCACCATCCTCCTAATGTATGTGCAAGAAGCGTTGAAGTTTTTATTTTCTAGAATACAATGAATTACAAAATTATATTTGAACACTAAAATGTATATGTTCTCAACTAACTTGAACAAAGATAAACATAAACACTTTGAACTTAATTTATACGAAACTGTTCGTAGAAATTTAAGGGTAGAATGAGTTTCTTTTTTATGGGAAGAAAATAAGAATTTTGAGGTGTCAAAAGTTCTTAGACGTTCTACCCAATTGAATTCATTAGCATGCATGATTGACAATTTTAATGAAAATAAATCTAATGTTAAAATTCAAAAATTTCATAAGGTCAAAATCCTGAAAAAGTTGAATTGTACTTGTACTAGGGCAAACCTACATCCATTTCCAATGCGGGAATAATGCTACTTAAAATTCTTCCTAACTCCATTTCTCATAACTCAAATGAGTACGTATACTTTGAGAATCAATTTCTAATTCATCCATTATTCATCTTGTGCGTATAATAAATTAATAATATATCAAATTCATCATCTCCACTAGGAGAACCCGAATCTAATTTGACCTAATTCAAATAAGAAGTAGACCTACTTAAAATTATACCTCAAAATGATCACTTTAAATGTCATTTTAGTTAATTTTTACTACAAATACCTTATAAAAAAAATATTAATCCACAAAATGTGTGTTGGTTAATGCATGTACACCTCACAATTCACACCCAACTCGAATTGCACTTTGAGGTGATCTGGGTGGAAATTTTTATATTTAAATTCGACGTACTACTTGCTGTTATTTAAAAAGTTTGATTAGAATGAATATGAACAACAAATGAAGAGTGCAAGATATATTTACTTTACACAAAGTTCCAATTCCTTGAAGGGATGGTGATAAGATATTTGGGGTGGATGAGGCCTTAGATTAATATTCTGAGGAAGGGAATTTGGAAAGAATTTAGAATGCTAGGTAGGTTGTGTTGATGCAACTGAATGGAATATGTTGAAAACATTCTGCAAAAATTAAGAGAATTGAAGACAGAGGAGATTGAAAAGAGAAGAGTTAGGACAACATAGTCACGTGGCTCGAACTTTCTCTCCACAAAAACAACATATTCTTTGTCGTCTATGATTATTGGAACTTAAATTCATACTATATAGCTCTTACATTGTATGGTATCTTCTACAGTTTACTTTTAAAATTAAAAATAATAATAATAATAATAATAATAATAGTAATAATAATAATAATAATAATCTACTATACTAATAAGAGCCCAAGAGAGAAGGCCTATAATGGGTAGAAACAATGACGGTCAAACATTTTAATCAAATGAATGGCTCAGATTGATCAGATTTTAATTTTTTCATAAGATTTCCTAATTCATCCTTAATGAATATGATTATCCGTTAACTTTTTCGTTAACTTATGTTAGTTCACCGTTAACTTACTCATTGATTTCAATAAGAAAGGTTTTAGGTTCGAACCCCATCCCAATCAAGTTGGCATAATAACTACTATATTTTACTCATATTAAATTAATTAATAATTTAGCAGCTAAAACAAAAAATAATACATATGCTTTTCTTTAATTTAGAATTATTTGATTTCAATGAGAAAGGTCTTAGTTTCGAACCCCATCCCAATCAAAGTTGGCATAATCTCTATTTTACACTTATTAAAGTAAATAATAATTTACTAGCTACAACAAAAAATAATACATTTACATTTATTTAATTTAGAATTATGTGTCTACAATGTCTTTATTCAAAACAAAAATTATTCATTATCAATAAATTAAATAAGAGAATTAATTTCATTAGTTATACTGTCTTTATTTTTCTCCAATATAAAAATTCTTACATTCAAATTAATCAATTGATTATATTCGCTACATTGTCCCTACAATGTCTTTATTAAAAAAAAATATTAATTATCAATAAATTAATTAAGACAAATAAATTTATTAGTTATATTGTCTTTATCTTTCTCCAATGTAAAAATTCTTTACATTCAAATTGATCAATTGATTATATTCAATACATTGTCTATTATCTTTTTTCTATGCTATTTTTTAAATTAAATATCAAATTTATAATAAAAAATAATGCTATATATTTATTTACCTAGTATTTTATTAATACCATGAAAAAATTTAAAAAAATAATAATAAAGCCAATCATATTAACTACTTGAGTGATTTGTTGACAAAGAGAGTATTCAAATTACACAACATATTGAAGTGAGAACTATCTCGCAACATCCTTGTTTGACAATCAGCAGTTAGTAGTGGTTAGCGTTAGTTGATTATATTAGCGGATTTGACCTGTGAATTATATCAATGATTGATAAAAAGATATTTGAAAAAAATAGCTAGTTAGATTAACATGTAAAATGACCTAAGGGTATACATATATTTAATAATAATAATAATAATAATAATAATAATAATAATAATAATAATAATAATAATTGTTTTTAAAAATAAAAAAATACAAAATATATAATTAAGCCAATAATATTAACTACTTGGGGATTTATTGACAAAAAGAGTGTTAAAATCACACAACAATTTGAAGTGGGAAACTACCTCGCAATGTTCTTATTTGGCAATCAGCAGTTAGTTCTTTGATATTAGTATATATTTAATATTTTATGCCCTAATTTTTATTTGTCCTCCCTTATGCCCCGTATTTGGTTTCAACCATACCTATACAATTATTTTATTGACAATTATAATTAATCTTGACTATATTATCTTGCATATGTAAACTTAGAATTACATATTTAAATACGCAAATTCAACACTCAATTATCTATGCATGAACAATTCCAATATAATATTGTCATGATATACTTTAAAGTACTTATTTAAAAAAAAAACATTAGGCATTATCCCAATCGCGCAATGCGCGTAAAAAACTAGTAATAATAATCCAACATCAAAATTCATTATAGAACTTTTAGTCCAAGGGCTTTAGACCCATCACTCGTTCCAACTTCTCCATAACCATTTGCGTACCCTCGGGTTAGCGAGTAAGAGGCCGCTACGTTATCTTTTGATATCACTTAGTCAATAGAGATAACGCATGTTGTGAGAAATTGTTTAATGGTATTATGTCTATGACTTATAAGTCTAGACTTACCATTCTACATCTAACTCTGTACTTAACCAATTTTGGCTTTGACTATCACAACACACACAAATTGGAAGTACGAGTTTACCTCTAGGAACATTCCCGAACAAATGGCATAGCCATTTGGCCTACTCGCTCGCGACACGGGTCTAAGGCTCTCAGCTTAGATCCCGTCATGGATCATAGCTATCACAAATTGTTTTGCAAATTTCCATACAACCAACTGCACTGGCCCACGTAAACACGTATCCTTTAATGGATTTAGCATCCTTTAATATCCCGTTAACGTGCTATACTTTCCAAGTACAGCTAGATATCCACACTTGGTGCAGTCCAAAGTCACGAGCATACCTTAAGTATCTCATAACTCTCACTATTGCCTTCTAGTGCGTAACACAAAACTCGTATGTCTACCGAGTTGGTTAACCGCAAAGGCAATATCTGGATGTATATCAACATAATTTTTAGACACGTTAAATTTAATGAATTTATTTTTAAAAAATAATTTAAGAAATTATTCGTATTATGTATGGTATATAACCGAGTGCATATTATACCACGATTTGAATTGTAAAACTAAACCTCAAATGAACCTTACAAATTCGAAGTAATTGAAATCATAAAAATTAACCCACATACAAATTTGAAGACATTGAAATCACTAAAATTAAACAAATTACAAATCTGAAAACACGGAAATCATTAAAAATTAAGAGATTACAACTAACCGATTCCATTGAAAGCAAATACATTTATTCATTACCATCTATCACACCTTTGATTTGCTTTGCAATTCTTAGCTTAGCTTAGCTTAGCTTAAACCTCTAATCTAAACTAATCTACTTGACAATGCTTGTCCATATCCCCCTCTCACTGTTTTTCTTCACAACCTCCGAAACCAAAACCAATACCTCAGCCGGCCACGCCATCCCCTTTCCCACCCACCAGCATTTCAACGTTAAAGAATCCATTTCTCAGGCCATCAAACTCCATCCCCTGCCAAAAACCCAGGAGGAATTCATCGATGAATGCCGCCATAAGGGGAAGGAGGGTAGTTGGAAGCTCAAGCTCCTGCACAGAGATAAATTGCCCTTTTCCCATATTACCGACATCAGCCGCCAATTCGGATCCCGAATGAAAAGGGACGCACACAAAGTGGCCGCCCTCATTCGCAGAACTCGCAGCGACGACAGTGGGAAAACCGCCGAGTATGAGGTGGAGAAGTTCGGGGCGGAGGTGGTTTCCTGTATGGATCAAGGGAGTGGAGAATACTTTGTGAGGATTGGAGTCGGGAGTCCGGCGAAAAATCAGTATATGGTGATTGACTATGGGAGTGATATTGTGTGGGTTCAGTGTCAACCTTGTAACTAATGCCTACCATCAATATGACCCGGTGTTCGACCCGTCTCTCTCAATAGTTTAACAAATATTGGGGCCAAAACCCACAAAACCATTTGAGCCATCAATGGAAATCTGGATGCCTTCTTGCTCGATGTTCCCTATGATGGATAGTCCGGTTGGGGATGGAGCAAATGCAAAGCGAAACGTGCCCCTTTCATCAACTTGTATAAAAATGTTCGTAGCTGGAATGGTCAGGATTGGGCCACCCATCAGGAGATATGATACGGTTGGCCAGAACTGTAACAAACCGGTTTAAGTCCTAGCATGTGTCCAATATTGAGATGCTGGGCGTGCCCGAGGAAGGCTGGCAGTTTCGTCATAAATGCCTCGTGCAATGCCGCGTATGCCACCGTCTGAGACACACAAGTAGTAGAATTAAGACAAACCCCCAAGATACAAAATTCAAAAGACAAAAGCTCAAACCCAATCTGAAATTACAGAAGCCCAGAAACAATTAAAAGGAAGATCTCTTCAAATAACATAAACACAATCAAGTCACAGTCCAGATCAGCATAGAATATAAGTGTATGTGTACTGTAAGAGATCAGTACCACTTCATCACGTCCATAGGACTACTACTCCTAACCTAAGGTGTTAAGGTTCAAAATTAGTTAATCAATTACACAACTAACCGAAGAATACAAAAACTACTTCTCAAGTTCTATTATTTATGTTTTAAAAAAAAAAATCTAATATTTATAGATATAAAGGCTCCGATTCTATACCTCGAGTGGCGTACACAGCATTGGGCGACGCATTTATGACACAAACCGCCAACCTTCCTCGGGCACCCAGCGTCTCAATATTAGACACATGCTACGATTTAAATGGGTTCGTTACGGTTTTGGTACCAACCGTATCATTTTTCCTAATAGGTGGCCTGATCCTGACCATTCCAGCTAGGAACGTTTTAATACCAGTTGATGAAAGGGGCACATTTTTCTTTGCATTTGTTCCATCCCCAACCAGACTATCCATCTAAGGGAACATCCAGCAAGAAGGCATCTAGATTTCTATTGACAGCTCAAATGGTTCGTGGGTTTTAGCCCCAATATTTGTTAACATATTGAGAAAGACGGGTCGAACAGCGGGTCATATTGATGTTTGCATTGCTTACAGGGTTGACACTGAACCCACACAATATCACTCCCGGAGTCAATCACCATATATTGATTTTTTGCCGGACTCCCGACCCCAATCTTCACTAAGTATTCTCCACTCCCTCGATCCATACCGGAAACCACATCCGCCCCGAACTCCTCCACCTCATACTCGGCGGCTCTCCCATTGCCGCCGCCGCGAGTTCTGCGAATGAGGGCGGCAACTCTGTGTGCGTCCCTTTTCATCCGGGATCCGAATCGGCGGCGGAAGTCGGTAAAATGGGGAAAGGGCAATTTATCTCTGTGCAGGAGCTTGAGCTTCCAACTACCCTCCTCCCCTTTATGGCGGCTTTCATTGATGAATTCCTCCTGGGTTTTTGGCAGGGGATGGAGTTTGATTGCCTGAGAAACCGATTCTTTAACGTTGAAATGCTGGTGGGGGGGAAAGGGGATGGCATGGCTGGCTGAGGTATTGGTTTTGGTTACGGAGGTTGTAAAGAAAAACAATGAGGAGGATATGGACAAGCATTGTCAAGTAGATTAGTTTAGATTAGAGGTTTAAGCTAAGCTAAGCTTTGCAAAGCAAATTAAAGGTGTGATAGATAGATGGTTTGAAGAAGAATTGAAGAAGAAGAAGAAAATGTGGAGGTTCTTTTATAGTGTTTTTTTACTAAGGTTTAGAAAAAAAATCACAAATATTCCCTTTAAAAAAAAATCAGAAATATTCCCTATCAAAAAAAAAAATCACAAATATAAAAACAACAAGACTATTGTGCTCTTAAGATTTCACGGTTGAGACGGAGAAACTTAACGAAAGGACTAGCGGAGGTCATTTTTGAAATTCGGAGGATGACGGATGCTCAAAACAAAAGTTTAGGACTATTAATGGCGAAACCACTAAACTCGATTGTTAGTTTCGTGAAGCAATTCATAACTTTGCAATGAAGGTAATGATAATTTTTCTCCAAAAGGTTTGCTTATTGTGTGCCACACATGACTACTTCATAGCCTATTCTTCTTTCTAAATTTAAAATCCACGGGAAATAGTCAACTGGACACTTCAACTTTATATTAGAAGACAAGTATGTCTCTAAATTTTAAAAGATCACTATTAAATACTTGCTGAACTCGTCATGTTAGTGCATCTGAAACTAACAACGGATATTCAACTAGAACAACAGTTTATTAGGGTTTCGGTGATGAAACTGTTAGGAACCAGTGTATTTAGATTTTGATGATACCAATATTACTAGGATCGTAGACAACTCTTTTATTTTCGCTATATTTGATCTTTCGTGTTAGACGAAAGATTTAGCAACTCACTATGTGATTCGGCTAACTAGCATACATACACGAATCTGAGTTGTGACCATTAGTTTAGGTCAACGAAAAGAAGTGAAGAACAAGAGAAGACCGAGAGAACAACACAGACCGAAAGATAGAAGGGTCTAGCTCTCGTGTAAACTTCGAATGATAAGGAAATTGTTTTTTGATCCGCAACAACAACGAAAGATAAAGGAAATCTTTCGTGTAACTTCCTCAAGACCATTAAGTCTAAGTTAGACACACATTCAATGCACAAACAAATAGAATGTTGTCTATGTCTCACAGTTGGGCAATCATCCTAGATAAAAGAAGTCCTTGGTATTAATAAAATACTTGTTAAATAAATATATATCATTATTTTATATTATAACTTTGATATTTAATTAAAAAAAATATTGTACAAAAAAAGATAATAGACAATGTAGTGAATACAATTAATTGATGAATTTGAATTTAAAGAATTTTTACATTGGATACAAATAAAGACAATATAATTAATACAATTATTTCTCTTAATTAATTTATTTATAATGAATAATTATTTTTTAACAAAGACATTGTAGGGACAATGTAGCGAATATAATTAATTGATGAATTTGAATGTAAAGAATTTTTATATTGGAGAAAAATAAAGACAATATAACCAATGAAATTAATTCTCTTATTTAATTTATTGATAATGAATAATTTTTTTTTTTGAATAGGAACATTGTATTAGGATTTTGATGATACCAATGTAATGTAGAAAAGTAGACCCCTAACCATTAGCTTTTTGTTTTGCTGCTTTCGTCCTAGACGAGAGTTGCCATAACTCCTCTGTAATTCGTGTTAAGCTAGACAAACACACGAAAATGAGTTATGACTAGATGTTAGGGTCTCCAAGGCGAAAGAAGACACGAGACATGAAGAACAACAACGAGAGTCAAGCAGGAGTTGTCAACAAGCACGAAAGGACAATGTTTGTGAAAGACGATCTTTATCAAGCATTACTTCTCTTCAACAACGAGAAGAATGTTTCACCTGTCTGATTTGACAACATCCTAGGACAATAAGGACTTCATCTTATGGGACACACTTTTCAAGAAGCATTAAATGAAGATGTACCGTCTCTTGGAGCTAAAGGACAAAACCCTAATGCTTACCATACCTTCAACCGCTACATGGTACAACCTCATTAATGGAGCATTTAATGCATGAAGCTCCCCGGTCCTTGTCCAATGGTTAAAAGGTTCGAAAATTTCATCTCCCTCCAACGGATGGATTTTCATCACCTATATAAACTCACCTTCATCAACTAAGAAGGTGCTGGTTCATTATCACTTGACTTACTCACTTACAAAAGCTCTTGAAAAGTCTACGATTTACTAAAAGCTTTTGTGAACCAGTTTTGAGGTGCTAAGTTACTTGGAGAATCATTTGTCTTACACCTCAAGGAAGTTTTGACATCTGTTTGAAGCAATCATATCTAAGAGTCAAGACCTCATCGTTGAAGCAATCATAACAACGGAAAGAATCATCTAAGAGCGTTTGACGAAAGAGCTGATGAAGGGATATTCATGGGATACTCCTTTGTAAGCAAAGCATTCAGAGTTCTAAACAAATGAACAATGGTAATTGAGGAATCCATTCATGTCAAGTTTGATGAACAATCCTAGATGAACCCATCAGGATGTAAAACTTCAATCAAGTCAAATCAAAATCCGCAGCAACCTGTTGACGAAAATACCTCAGACGATGAAGACATACTCTCGTCCTACACGAAATATCGACTAAAGGTTCATGAACCCGAACCTGTGTCTCGAGAAAAGGTTGGAATTCAACAGAATGATCCTTCATCTATCACAACATCTGAACCAATGATTTACATTGATCTACCTTATATTCCTGAAATGGACGCTCAAATTCAACAAGATGTTTTTGAACCAGACCTTCGATGGTTAAAAGATCATCCATCAGATCAGGTTATTGGAAATATTCAAGAAGGTGTAAGAACAAGAGCCTCTTTGCACGAAAGTATGATGGCGTGTTTCCTGTCACAAATGGAACCAAAAACCATAGAAGAAGCTCTAAAAGACCCAGACTGGGTAATAGCCATGCAAGAAGAGCTCCATCAATTTGAACGAAATAAGGTGTGGGAACTTGTCCCGAGACCATCTCATCAGAATGTCATTGGAACTAAATGGGTGTTTAGAAACAAAATGAGTGAAGATGGGCTCATTGTCAGGAACAAAGCTCGTCTTGTTGCTAAGGGGTATTGCCAGGAAGAAGGTATTGATTTTGATGAATCCTTCACCCCTGTAGCTAGATTGGAAGCTATTCGCATATTTCTAGCTTTTGCGGCATATAAGAACTTCAAAGTCTATCAAATGGATGTCAAGAGCGCTTTCCTAAATGGACTTCTTGAAGAAGAGGTGTACGTTGAACAACCACCTGGCTTTGCAATCAATAATGAGCTTGAAAAGGTGTATCATCTCAAAAAGGCTCTTTATGGCTTAAAGCAAGCTCCACGAGCCTGATATGATACTCTCTCATACTTTCTTATCAATTGCGGCTTCACGAAAGGAGTGGTTGATAAAATACTCTTTCGTATAAAAGATAATGACCATATTCTTTTGGTACAAATCTACGTTGATGACATTATCTTCGGAAGTACGAATCCAACCTTGTGTGAAAAGTTCTCCAATCTTATGAAAGGCAAATTTGAGATGAGTATGATGGGTGAACTGAACTATTTTCTGGGTTTGCAAGTCAAACAATGCCCAGATGGAATATTCATAAATCAAGCCAAATATACCAAGGATTTAATCCGAAAATTTGGCATTGATGGAAAAAGTTCGGTTAAAATTCCAATGAGCACATCCCTCAGAATGGATATTGATAATGAAGGAAAGGATGTTGATCAAACAAACTTTCGAGGTATTATTGGTTCTCTCCTATACCTAACAGCAAGCAGACCTGACATTTCGTTTGCTGTTGGAGTATGTGCACGATTTCAAGCTAAGCCGAAAGAGAGTCACCTAAGTGCAACTAAAAAGATATTAAGATATCTTAAGGGAACACAAAGTGTCGGTCTCTGGTATCCAAAAGATGGATCACTTGATCTAGTTGGATACTCAGATGCTGATTTCGCTGGATGTCGGATTGATCGAAAAAGTACCTCAGGAACCTGTCAGTTCCTAGGAGGACGAATTGTGTCGTGGTTCAGTAAAAAGCAAAACTCCATTGCCACAAGTACGGCTGAAGCCAAATACATAGCAGCTGGAAGCTGCTGTGCTCAAATCTTATGGATGAGACACCAATTGAGAGATTATGGCATAAATGCACGAGAAGTGAGCATAAAATGCGATAACATGAGTGCTATCGCCATTACAAATAATCCTGTGCTGCACTCTCGGACCAAGCATATTGACATAAAGTATCACTTCATTCGTGATCATGTCGAGAAAAAGGACATATCTCTTGAGTATGTTAATACTGATGATCAACTTGCAGATATACTCACGAAACCCTTAAGTGAAGCAAGATTCTCTTCTTTAATGCATGAACTCGGAATGATTGAAATGACATAAAGCTAAGAGAATCAGATCTGCAAAGATTCTTGCTCTCGAAAATCAAAAGATTTGATTCATCCTCACACGCAAGGATCTTTATAAATGAAGTACTCTATGAGAATAAATTTCTCATCTAACGAAAATTCTAGTGTTTGTTTTTGCATGTGCAGGAATGAGTACGGGAAGCGAAAGAGCCATTACGGAGGCACGAGAAGGAAAGAGTGAAATTCACAGTGAGCCACTAGTGATTGAGCAACAGCTTAATCAGTTCCTTGAACACGCTCAATGATGTAATCACATCTGTGCTTGTTTTTATGGTTATTTTGAATCATCACAGTAATTAAGCTCTTTAATTTTGCTTATTTAATACATGTTTTCCTTGCTATTATCATTTAATTATGGTTCGCACTTGTTTTGAATATTTTACGGTGTTTGTTAGTGTTTTTGAACCATTTTAGGTCAAAGATATGACCAAGGGGAGTTCAAGGATGAGTTTGTAGCAATTTTGGATGAGTTCGGGGCCCAGTGGATTCGACGCATCGAGCCAAGGGCTCGACACGTCGAAATTTTCCAGTAGCTAATCAATTCGCGCACAGGAAGTCTCGACGCGTCGAATATACGTCTGTTTCTGGGATAAACACAGACGCTTAAAGTGACGCGGATAAAAAAACAGATGCTTAAAGTGGCGCAGCTGGGCAAAATTCAATACAAGCGCGAGATCTCTTTTCCTAATATCAATTGCGCGGATTTCAAGGCTCATATCCCCATATTAAAAGTTAGCAATTCAAGGAATCTTCCAAATTCTAAATATCATTAAAGACGACAATTTCTTTATTTAAATATAGGAATTAGAATTTGAGTCCAATTTGGTACAAGATTCCTATTTCATCTCAACTTTGTACCCACTATAAAATCCCTCCTTCCTCAACCCTAATAACGAGTACCGGACACAGAGAGAATTCAGAGATTCTTGGAGACAAGAAGGAGAGAAATCAAGAGCCACAAGTTGTCTTGGAAAGCAAGAAGAAGACTAGGGAGATTTGGGAAAATCGTCTGGTTAATTCTTGTACTCTTTTGATGATTTGTAATTCTTTATTTATATTTGCTATGTATAATTTAGTCATGCTTGGCTAAATTCTTTAGAGATTCTTGGGTAAAAGTGTTTATGAACCTATGTGCCTGAGCTCTCAGTTTCTTTAAAATATTATTATTTGGGTTTAATACTTGTGTTGCAATCGTGATAATATTGTTTGATGCATGTAATTAATGGCCATAGTTACTAGCTTCATAGCCATGTTTGTGTCACCAATGGGAGTTGGGGCATAAATTAGGGCACACACGATTGCACCTAATGGTTGGTCCTTGGGAAAGGGGAACTTATTAGGGGAAGTTTATTCTAGATTATTTCTCATTGGGAGATGGTAGTAACTAGGAATAATTGAATGCTGATCTTTGATCTTATTGGGTGTTTAAGCCATGGGAGTGGAAATTCACTAGGAATAGAGATTACGGGAGTAATTCGATTCCACTTTGCATTCCCACACAAATCTTAATTCCAAACTAAATATTGCAAACGATAATTGGCACTAGGTGATTAAATACTTGAATCCCGTGAATCTCAACTTCTCTCTAATTGTTTTCAAAATCCTGAACCTCTGTTTTATTTTATTTATTTTATGCCAATCAATCATCTAAGTAATTGTTAGGATTAGCTCTAATGAATAAGTTAGTAACTAGTGCTTGATACAACCACTTCCCTGTGGATCGATAACTCGTACTCCGAGAATTATTTGTTTGCAAATATACTACGCATCACTCAACACATACGAAACCTTCTCCGTGACACGTCCGATAATGAGTCACGAGAATCCTTCCACTCTGTTGGCAACCCCATTGGATATATCAAAGAAAACAGTGTGCTGGAACTAAGCGATAGTTTTGACTACTCACCCTCAAGCACCCCCACCAAGATAGCATCTCCTCTGAAGTCCACCGCAAGTAGCAAGAAAAAGAAAGCTTGAATAACTTTGTTAGGCCACGATGACAAATTGTGATGTTATCTTGTTCATGATCTTTTTAGTTTATGACTCCATCATGCAAATTTGATGTCAGTATCTAAAAGATTTTGTTAAGATTCGCACGTTATCTTTTGCCTATATATTATTCTTCTATTTCATGAGCTTTACTCATTCACAAAGATCTTAGAGAAGGATAAAGATTGCAGGAATGGATAAGGGGAAGGAAAAGAGCGACGAAGTTGAAAAAAGGGCCAAACGTCTAAAACATCATATGCAAGAAGCCAACAAGCTTCCGAATGCTACCATCTTAAGGCTTGAAGAAGATGGGGAGAGGGTCATCGTAACCTACTCCATGCCCAACACAGCACCAAAGGACAAGGAAACTCATGACAAATTGGTCAACGAGTCCAGGGCTAAGAAGGCATACTGCATGGAACAAGCCACTCGGCTTGCTAAAGAGAGAATTCTGATAATGAAAGGTTCTAATGAGCAAACATCTTATGAAGTTCCTCAACCTAGTGAACAATCTTCTGAAGATGTCACTATGGTTCACTCTCGGTCCTTAACTCAGTCACCCGAACCCACTCTCTCACTTGAGGAGTTGGATGAATATGCGAAAATGGCAAATCTGACTGAGGTGACCGAAGAGATGACACGTCTGGAACTTCACGTGCCTTATCGTTTTCTCTAAGCTTTTGTATGCTGTACTCCCGTGACCTGGAATCCTCGTGATCTAATGAAAATGCTATCTTTTCGTACTTAAAATGACTGCTTATCTTGTCTATGCCTAACTTTATACGTTACTTGTTCAAATCACAGGAAAGCTCATCACTCATACGGTTTCTTGTCAAAATGGCCATAATTTTATACGTTACATTATTTTTTAAAAGTTCATTGAAGTTGGAGTTTCATAAAGAAACAAGTTAACAGTCAAAGTCCTGCTTGGAACTGATAACTTCTTGACTACAGTTATGAGCATTAATTGTAACGTTGAAATTAATGTGTAACAGACACATGAGCTATGTGGATTTCTTCCTATAAAAGGAGGCGAATTCTTCACATTATATTCATTCCTCTTCTCTTTACCATGGCTCCAAAGAAACCTTTCACCAGAGGTGATTCCCACAAGCTGAAAGAAGGTGCCAGACGTCTCAGGGAGGAACAGGGTGACCTCTACCCTGGTAACAGTCCACAAGCACCGGTGGAAATTCCTTCTGATTCCGACTCGTCTCTTAAGTATGATGATATGGCGGGTTTTATTGTTGAAAGTGAAGAGAAGACTTCGAAAGATCCTACCAAGATTCCAGACCCAGACTATATGGTTTTTCTGGCACAAGAAGACTTAATGGAGAAATATGATCAGGAGGAAGAACCTGAATCCTCTTCTGGCTCAAACTACCCACGAACCGGGAAATGGTTCAAGCAAATGCTGGGAGATTTGAAAAAGGGCAAAGGTGAACCATCTGGAGTCAAGAAAAACGAGAGGAAGAAAATTTGATCTTTTGTCTGTTGTATCTTATCCTATGTACTTTCTTCTCTCGGGTCTATGATGAATAAAACTTAACTGGCTCTGGTTTCCTTTGATTGAGACTTTATATGTCTTATCTATCACCTGTCTAATAATCTCGAATCAAGGACAAAATTCTTGAAAAAGAATATATTCCCTAAACAGTGTCTTGGTTAAGACAGTTGGACACACCTTTTGAGAGGTTCGGTCTATCTATTTAATGGGCTCTCTCAATCTACTATGAACTCACTCATCTCTTTCTTCAACTCATGGATAAAGGAAAAGAAAAGACACTCTCATCCAAGAGCTTATCTGAGACTGGAAAAATGTCTCACCGTGATTTCGGGATTTCGGTCGAGAAAGGCTCATCATCTGAGAAAGAACCTGAAATTTCAGAGTTCTACTCTCTTATTGAACATACCCCTCTTCTAAAGCACGAAGAGAAATATCGTGCACTGTACTCTTTTGCTAAGGCCAAGGCAATGGCTGAACTAAATGACATGGAGAGACGAGGTCTCTCTAGAGAATCCTTGGGAGCAGATCATGAGACCCTCATTGCTGAAGTCTTTGCTCATGAGATCCGAAAGAGGGAATACCTTGAGTACGAACGAAAGAAGAAGGGTTGCAATGTGTAGAAGGGAAGTCTGCCTTCAAATGCACGAGAGATTGTAATTATTTATGTTGCGTATTGTTCTGTGTAATAATTCTCTCGGGAGAGGCATTTCTGTTGATGTAAAAACGACTTGTTCGAATTTTATCTGTCTTACAAGTCTGTTGTTATGAAATCTCTATCTTCTTTCGGGTTTGGAATCATAACTAAACATGCTTAATGCTTTAAGCTTTTATTTCCAACCGTTCAGATGAATCCTAGTGGGATCATGTGGCCGAGAAAAGTGGTCCACTCTCCCACTTTGTCTGATACATGATGTGACGTGCATTTAATGCACCCATAAGCACTCGAGTGTTTTTCTCTCACCTCATTAAATGAGGGAATGATCGTTTTTGATCTGCACACGATCTTATCACTCTCCCATGATGATCAGTTACCTTTTGGAGAAGAAAAACCGGGAGTGTTTTGAATTTTAAACCTTTCATCTCTAAATGGATCATCCATACCCGGATACCCGGAGTTCTATAAAACCCCTCCTAAACCTTTTTGATCCTTTTACCCTACCTTTCTCACTCTCATTCTTCATAACCCTTTGTCTCTCTCGAATCCTCAACTATGGCAGAAAATCCACAAGCATCACCATCTAACCCTGAACCAGAAACTCCTACCAACTTGGAAGTCCCAAGCTTTCCAACTGAGAACCTGAGATTCATTGAATCCAGAGTACCCTTCATCGTAGGGGGAAATATGTGGGACGCGCATGGATTCCTTGAGTATATCCTGGATAGAAAATTTGGTGAAAACATCATACATCTCCTCACAGAAACAGGATTATATAGCTTCATCACACACCTGTATACTGTTTGGCACCCGGTTGATGTAACCCGGTTTTATATGAATGCTTCAATATCTTCTGATTATCTGACTATCACTTCCAGAGTCAATAATCATCATGTGGTTCTCACCTCGGAGGACGTTCGATCAACATACGGGTTTCCACAAAGAGATGAGTCTTACAAGACAGATATTATCTATTATCATCTCGACCCAGAGGAGTTCTACGAATCCATCAAGTACAAACACGCACCATCCAAGGCAGAAATCACATGGCCGTTGAAGAAGAAATGGTTCCGGCTAGATTATGAGTTCACTGTTGATATCTTCAATAAACTCGTCGATCACAAGACCTCGGGCACTGATGATGTGACGAAGGAGAAGTTGAAAATGCTGCATGCCTTCTTGAATGGATTTAAAGTCGATTGGTCGAAGATCATATTCAACAATATTGTTCACACCATCACCTTTCATCGAAAAAGTCCAGGAGACATTGCGAAAAAGTTAGGATATGGTTTTGTGATAAGCCATCTTCTGGCAACGAAAGGAGTCGTTCTACACCCAGGAATTCGGCCTGGACAGGAAGCATGTCACATGAAACAAAAACCGTCGGGGTATGACAAGCAGAAGGCGTTGGAGTTGGGAATCCCTATTGAGCAAGTCAAAGCCAAGAGAAAATCAAGAACACCTAGGGTTTCAGAAGATGATCAACCCAAGCCGAAACGACAAAAACGAGAAAAGCACTCCTCTCGGAGCAAGGCGAAAAAGGCGGAAGAAACTTCAGCTGTTCCAATCCCTTCAAAATCTCCACAAGAGAAGAACGATCCTATTCCATCCTCCCCTCTACCAGAAACAATCGTTGTCAAAGACTCATCCGAAGACGAAGATAATTTGATTCTCTCCAGAATTATCAAAAAGAGTCACTTTCGGTCTCCCGTCAAGGCGAAATCTTTCCCGAAGGAATCTTCTACACCGAAAGAAGAAGACACGAAAGATGCATCCCCACAGGGGGGAATAATCACGAATGAAGCACTTTTTGAGGGGGAAGTTCAACCGAAAGGTGTTCTTCCTTAGAAAATTCCTGATGATCAAGAACCCAAGTCTGATCTCGGTTCTCCTCAAGACCACCATCCACAAGAACCTACTTTGGCAGATCAACTCCTTCGAGAGCTGACACAAGAACCTGCTAATGTAGACTTGGAGGCCAGTCGCTTAAGTCTTCCACAAGAACCTGGGTCACCAGAAAAGACGAAAGAGGCGACTGATGCTCTGATATCTTTGCCTTGTTTGCCACAAGAACCTACCAATACAGAGCAGGTAATTCTGACACAAGAACCTGTGTTGGTAGACGAGGTAGCCGTTGTGCAAGTAATTTCTCCGGATATACCAAAACCGTCAGCTCCAGCTCCTGAAGTAAAGGTTTCTCACCGTACACGAGAACAATTGCTTAGAGCATCCATTGAAAGGGATTACAAACGAGTTCTGCAGTGGCAAAAGTGGCGCACTGCTCCCCTACGGACCTTTCTTGAAACTTTTGAAGCAATGCAGGATGAAGAAGACTTCGCACTCGCATGGATTGGCACTGATGATGTTTCAAAAGCTCTTCGAATTGAAGAAATCAATCGCGTTTTCTCTTACAAGATGACAAATTGCACTCTCGGGAGAGATAAAGCTCCAATCTGCATCGAGCTCAACAAGCCACCCATGGATCCAGTTTATGAAGAAGAAATGAAGCAACTTCGATATGCCATGTTTCTTTCAAAGATCAAGACCACTTTAGAGAAGGAACACCAAAATGATCCAAATTGTAATGTCAGTGGCACGAAAGATGAGCTTGGACGAGAGATTGAAGAAGGCGAGAGTAATGAAGATGACGATGTTGATGATAATAATGATGATGTTGACGATGCTGATGATGAGAATGATGATGATGATGACGATGATGATAATGATGATCAGTTGGGCAATGGAGGTGCTCAAGAAACCGACCCCGAAGATACCCTTAAAGATCTCCCTTAAGAAGTCTACCATCTGACATTGATGACTCGGAAGAAGTTTCAACTTCTCATCTCGAAGATCTGTCTCGTGCCATTGTTCCGCATATCCAACCCATAGACGAGACTCCAATCAAGTGAGGAAACGAAAGTATGCGTGAGGGCAAACTGGAAGCTTCACCAATTCTTCTTAGCTCAGCTAGTGGTGGAAAACGGGAAGCACCACCTCAAGATGATCACATGGACACATCACCAACAAACATTGAGGAAGAATCCCCTGCAGAGTCCCCACGGACTATCATGAACATCATGAGAGGAACTGTTCATTCAGCCGAGACCATCCATAGGCAATATCTTGCTTTACGAGAAAAGGACACGAAAGTTATGGATGATCTATGCAAGAAGGTCGATTTTCTGATAGCAGCACAATCTAAACCTCGGTCTCCACCTCCAGCACAGCCTCAACCGCAGCAACAAAGCCAATCAGATCACAAGGTCCTTGAGCGAATGACAAAGAAACTTTATGATCTCGAAGCTTCTTTGAACAAAGTTGCGCGACAACAGCACGAAATCAAACACTCTCACTTTGGTCTCAAAGAGCGTGTGGATTTGGCCTGTACAAAGATTGACACATATCAGGACAATTCGTAACTACTGGGCGAATATGCACTTCAAATTCTCGGGTACGCTCAGGATATCTTGCTTACAATCAACAAGGTCTCCTCCATTCCTCCTACCACCTGTGCTGATGATGCCAAAAAGGGGGAAAAGAGAAATGATGACAAAGATAAGGATGATGATCAGCCGAAAAAGAGAAATGGTGACAAAGAAAAGGATGATGATCAGCCGAGAGATAGCACAAAAGATCAAGCTCGTGAAGCACGACATTCTCCCTCTCGGACACCAAGAGACTTTGACCAAAGGAACGCGAATCCATCTCATCCACCTTCCAAGTCTCGTGGTTACCACTCCTCGAAGCCAAGATATCATGGTCGATACCAATCCTCCAAACAAATTAAGCATCGACAATCATTTGGTTCTGAAGCCAAATACATCTTCACAGGACTGCCAAAGAGAGAACAGACGAAATTTAGGCAGAAACTCTTGAGAGACAACAAAGTAACTATGGATGGCATAGGAAACTTTGTGGACTTCGTCCCATATGAAGAAGGCAGTGGCAAACGATTCGAGGGTTGCAATAATCCCATTTGGTTGAAAACAAAAGACAATTATACAAGACAAAATCACATGAGCACTCAAAATGAGAGAATCAAAAGAGCAAACAAAGAACTGTGGAGGAAGCACGATGAAGAAAGAAAGAGAAGAGAAGATGAAGCAAAGGAAAGAGAAAGGATCAGGAATCTCATTGAAGACCTTTCTAATGTAACCAAAGACTCCCCACAAAATGTCATGCATAATGCAACTTTCAAAGTGCACAAGGAATCAGGAAAGAGCTACCAAGAAGGCATGAATTCGTTTGAACTGATCTCGTGGTGGAAGTATGGTATTGTTGAAGGAAGCAACATTCGGGAAGCCTACAACAATTACACTGGTCTGAACATCAAAGGAGAACATGAAGAGCTTGTCAGGATTAATCCTATTAAAGTCTTCAGAGCAAAAATCAATGAGAAAATTGACTTCAACAGGATGCTAAAGCAACAAAAGGAAAAGGATGACCAAGAACTCAAGGAAGCTGAACAACAGAAATCAAAGCTTTTAGAAATGTAAGTTAACTTTCGTTATGTTTCTCTTTATAAAGTTTTTGTAATGATCACACCTTTATATATGAAACTCTCATTGTCACACATCTCGTGTCACTTGTTTGAGTCACTTGTCCTTGTCTCGCTTATTAACGCTTTAATCTAGAAAAAGACTTGTAAACTCTCAAGTATGGCTGTTTTTATAAAAAAAAAATCCTTATGGAACTTTTATCAGCCTTATAAGAAGAGTATAGGTTTTGGCATCATCAAAAAGGGGGAAATTGTTAGGAACATTGTATTAGGATTTTGATGATACCAATGTAATGTAGAAAAGTAGACCCCTAACCATTAGCTTTTTGTTTTGCTGCTTTCGTTCTAGACGAGAGTTGCCATAACTCCTCTGTAATTCGTGTTAAGCTAGACAAACACACGAAAATGAGTTATGACTAGATGTTAGGGTCTCCAAGGCGAAAGAAGACACGAGACATGAAGAACAACAACGAGAGTCAAGCAGGAGTTGTCAACAAGCACGAAAGGACAGTGTTTGTGAAAGACGATCTTTATCAAGCATTACTTCTCTTCAACAACGAGAAGAATGTTTCACCTGTCTGATTTGACAACATCCTAGGACAATAAGGACTTCATCTTATGGGACACACTTTTCAAGAAGCATTAAATGAAGATGTACCGTCTCTTGGAGCTAAAGGACAAAACCCTAATGCTTACCATACCTTCAACCGCTACATGGTACAACCTCATTAATGGAGCATTTAATGCATGAAGCTCCCCGGTCCTTGTCCAATGGTTAAAAGGTTCGAAAATTTCATCTCCCTCCAACGGATGGATTTTCATCACCTATATAAACTCACCTTCATCAACTAAGAAGGTGCTGGTTCATTATCACTCGACTTACTCACTTTCAAAAGCTCTTGAAAAGTCTACGATTTACTAAAAGCTTTTGTGAACCAGTTTTGAGGTGCTAAGTTACTTTGAGAATCATTTGTCTTACACACCAAGGAAGTTTTGACATCTGTTTGAAGCAATCATATCTCAGAGTCAAGACCTCATCGTTGGAGAATTCAAGAAATCATTTTCTACCAACCCCAACTCAGGAGAAGAAGTTGATAGAGGCGGAGTAAACTCGATGAAATGCGATTCTATTCCAATTCAGTTACAGAGAGAGACTAATGCTATAGATAAAAGCTACACGTAAAAGTCTCCTGACTAATAGACTATTCTAAGCTGACTAGTCTAACACCACATATTAAATACTTTATTACAAGAGGAATATAATCATAATAGTAAACATATTATTCACACACCCCCTCAAGCACAAGGTGGGTGTGCTACCACATTGAGCTTGTCATGAAGAAGCTGGAAGCGCGGGCCCGGGAGTGGCTTGGTGAAGATGTCTGCAAGTTGATCTTTAGTAGACACAAAATTGACAACAAAATCCCCAGAAGTGACTTTGTCTCGTACGAAGTGATAATCTATTTCCACATGTTTTGTTCGAGCATGAAAAACTGGATTAGCACAGAGATACGTGGCGCCCAGATTATCACACCACAGAGTAGACGGCTGACCAGAGTGTAAGCCCAGTTCCTGTAAAAGAGACACAACCCACGTAACCTCTGCGGATACATCTGCAAGAGCTTTGTACTCTGCTTCAGTAGACGATCTAGCAACTGTGCGCTGTTTTCTGGATAACCACGAGATGAGGTTGGAACTAAGGAACACAGCATAACCACTTGTACTCTTTCGGTCAACTGGACACCCGGCCCAATCGGAATCTGAGAAGGCATGCAGAGCAGTCGACGTAGACGGAGATAAACGTAGACCATAGTCTTGAGTACCTTTAACATAACGGAGAACTCGCTTCAGAAGACCCCAGTGATCGTCTGTCGGTGAGTGCATGAACTGACACAGCCTATTAACTGCATATGATAAGTCGGGCCGTGTGATCGTTAAATATTGCAAAGCCCCCACAATACGACGATACTGAGTCGGATTGTCATACGGTTGATCAGAAGGAGGAACAGCTTGAGTGACCGCGGCAGGTGTGACTAACGGCTTACAATCACTCATACCTGCACGTGTGAGAATATCACCCATGTAACGACGTTGTGATAGTAGTAATCCCCCGTCTACCTTCACCGTTTCAATACCCAAGAAGAATCCAGGTGTCCCCAAGTCTCGAATCTTGAATGTCGTGGACAATTGCTTGAGAAGAGTGTCAATAAGTGCAGAATCATTTCCCAGCATGATTATATCATCCACATACACTAATAGAAAAACCCGAGATGTACCAGTGGTATAATAAAAAAGCGAGACATCCGTCTTGGATGCTAAAAAACCTGTAGAGAGTAAGAAGTCATGCAACCTCTTGAACCAGGCCCGAGGTGCCTGTTTGAGGCCATAAAGAGAGCGCTGTAGACGGCAAACGTGGTCCGGGTGCGTGGGATCTTCATACCCAGGTAGCTGCTTCATGTAGACAGTTTCAGCTAGATGTCCATTCAGGAATGCGTTATGAACATCAAGCTGCCGTAAAGTCCAGTTATATGACACAGCAAGAGAGAACAACAACCGTACTGTAGTCGGCTTAACAACGGGACTGAAAGTGTCGAAAAAATCTTCCCCCGCGACCTGATTAAACCCCTTGGCCACAAACCTCGCTTTATATCTCTCAACGGACCCATCTGCATTGTGTTTAGTTCTAAATACCCATTTGCACCCAATTATGTTCATATGTGATTCTGCTGGGACTAATTGCCAAGTATTGTTGTGAAGGAGTGCATTAAACTCCTGGTCCATGGCATCACGCCAATGCGGGTGCCCAACGGCTTGAGAGTAGCAGGTTGGGTCTACAGTTGCATTTAGAGCGTGAAATTCTTCATCCGTACCATGTGTCATACGTCGAAGGCGCACAGTGAGAGGCACGGGTGGAGCCGGTGGCTTTCTCCGCCGTCCCCTTGCGGGTGGTCTAATAGCCAAGGGCGCGGGTTCACTAGCCAAGGGTATGGGTTCCGGTGCAACCACAACCGATGATATAGATTGCGTTACTATGGGGCCAGCTGCCCAAGGTGTAACGGCTGCAACTTGTTGCGGTGTGTGCTGCACGACTTTATCTGAAAAAGGAAAGGTAGTTTCGTCAAACCGGACATGACGACAGACATAGATTTTTCCAGTTGTTAAGTCCATGCATCTATATCCCCTATAGGACGGTGGGTAACCTAAGAAGACACAGGGCGCGGATCGATACTCTATCTTGTGGCGATTATAGGGCCGTAGATAGGGATAGCACCGGCACCCGAATACTCGTAAAAAGGTGTATGGGGGAGATATATTAAAGAGACGTGAGTATGGACTGTGGAACTGTAGAACGGCAGACGGCATGTAGTTGATTAAAGTGGTGGCAGTTTCAAAAGCATAGTCCCAGTATTGTAGAGGGACTTTACTTTCAGCGAGTAGAGCTAACCCGATTTCAACTATGTGTCTATTCCGGCGCTCTACCCTTTCGTTCTGTTCGTGCGTGTAAGCACATGACTATCTATGGTTTATACCTAGGGATTGAAAAGTGTTATGTAATTTGCGATATTCGACCCCCAGGTCGGATTGAATGGATTTGATAGAACGCGAGAATTGCCGTTCTACCATGACTCGAAACGACTCAAAACATTTGTATACATCCGTCTTTACCCGTAAAGGATAAAACCAGGTAAAGCGGGAATAATCGTCTACAAACAGGAGAAAATACCGAAAACTAGTACTAGAAATAACGGGAGATGGTCCCCAAACATCTGTGTAAAGTAAATCTAATACATTTGCACTACTAGAATTGACCCTATCTAACGGGAATCGACAAGATTTCTCGAGATGACATGCGGTGCAAACGCCAACAGCTTTGGGTTTATTGTCAACCGGACACGTTTGGAGAATTTTATTTAGGACTCGATTATGTGGGTGGCCAAGTCTGCGGTGCCACATGTCCGGAGTGGTTCGGGAACTTATGAATGCGAAACGTGACCGAGACAGCGGAAGTGTGTATAGCCCTCCAGAAGTGGGTCCTTTAAGCAGGGTTGCCGGGTGATTGAATCCTTCACAAAAAAACAATCTTTGTGAAATTCAAAGAATACATTATTTTCGTTAGTGAATCTTTGAACTGAAAGTAATGGAACAGATAATTCGGGAACATGTAATATATTAGACAATTTAAGAGGCTTAGACACGGATGGAATAGATGCAGAACCAACGCGTGAAATAATCAAACCTGTGCCATTACCGACTCTTAGAACGTCATTCCCGTTGTACTCATCAGATTGAGACATCATTGACGCGTCGGGCGTGGCATGAGCGGATGCTCCCGTATCCGGGAACCAATTACCAACTGCACTTGTTGCGGACTCATCTCCAGCGACCGTGAGATTGGCCTGGGCAGGCGGTGCCGGAGCGTTGTAACGCTTGAAGCAGTGTACGCCAGTGTGGCCGAGAGCCCGACAAATCTGGCACTTCGGCGAATTTCCACGACCATTGCGGCCGCCACGTCCATTCCCGCCACGACCTCCTCGGCCGCGTCCACCACGGGAATTCCCTTCGCCATTGCCGCGTCCGCCACGAGCAGTGTACAGACCGGAATGCGCGACTCCAGAGGCCGGCGCCGGGTAATCATCCGCAATGGCCCTGAACTCCGGGCGTAGACCCCGGAAAACGAACAAATTCTGTTCGTCTAATGATACCGGCCGGCCAGCGAGCGCGAGGTCTTCGACTAGAAGCTGCGCACGGCCTAGAAACTCTGCCGGTGAGCTGTTGCCCTGACGCAACGATTGGAACTGCCCAAGTAAATTTAGGCAACGCGCACGAGTCGACGAACCGAGAGCGGCAGTGATGGACTGCCAGACCTCACGCGATGTGTTCCTACCAACAGCCAAGTACATCACCTCTTCTGATAGGGATGAAATCAGAAGAGAGAGAATGGACTGATCTTGCTGTGTCCACAACCTGTACGCTGGATTTTCCTGAGGTACAGTCGTGGTGGCGCCGGAGGCGTCGGATGGCGAAGAGTCGATCGTCGGCGGTGGGCAGGGGGTTTCTCCGTCTACGTAACCAAGCAGACCCTGTCCCCGGAGAAAGGGCACGAGCTGTGTGCGCCAAAAGAGGAAATTCCGGGAGGTGAGTTTGATGGAGACGAAGTGGTGGGCTGTAGATAGGGTGTTTGTAGTGGTGGCAGACGGTGGTGCGCCGGCGGACACAGTCCTCTCAGAGGAGTTTGTTGACATCGGAGGTGGAAAGGGGTGGTCGACGGTCGGGAGAGGATCAACGATAGGGAGGGATAGAAAAGGGGAGGATCTAACCTACGGCTTAGCTGATACCAGATGAAATGCGATTCTATTCCAATTCAGTTACAGAGAGAGACTAATGCTATAGATAAAAGCTACACGTAAAAGTCTCCTGACTAATAGACTATTCTAAGCTGACTAGTCTAACACCACATATTAAATACTTTATTACAAGAGGAATATAATCATAATAGTAAACATATTATTCACAAACTCGAGGAGTTGAAAAACCTACGAAGGCTGTCAGGCTTAGTGATCAAGGAAGTCTTTGTGTATTTGTACTAAGAGTGATAGTGCAATCCTTCCAACAGTTGTGGAAGAAGAGTGGAGTAGGCAACATTGGCTGAACCACTATAAAATCTCGTGTCTTCTCTATCTCCTTACTTACGCTTTTCCTTTTTGCTCTCATATCATTCCTTTATTATTGTTACCGAAAGTTTGTCTAAATACTCAAACTCGTGCAAAGTATCTAAAACAAATCTATCTTATCTGCTGCGCCAAGACACCGAAAGGTGATGTTTAGGGCTTCTAACGAAAAGAGTCTATTCACCCCCCCCCCCCCTCTAGACTCTCATCTCATTCTATCGGGACCAACAGTAAAGAATTTTTATATTGGAGAAAAATAAAGACAATATAACTAATGAAATTAATTCTCTTATTTAATTTATTGATAATGAATAATTTTTTTTTTGAATAAAGACATTGTAGACACATAATTCTAAATTAAAGAAATGCATATGTATTATTTTGACTTAAAAAGTAGAGTTAATTCCATTCTTTGTCATTCTTCCAAAAGGCTGAACCCCAACCCTAAGGGCACCCCACACCCCGGCCCGACAGAGCATTTGGGAGGATGTAAATCATGGTTACTCAACTGAACATGAACCACAGAGGCTAGACCGGTGCTCACTGCGCACAAGGAGCCCCCCTTACTTTGAAAGATAATTCCATTGTTTGTCATAGATTTATAGGTGGCAGTCTACTTGTAGTCATTTTTTTTATTAAAACATCCCCATTTAGTCCTACTATTATTGTGTCATGACCATTTTTAGTTATCCTTTAACAAAATCGTTGAAATTAAATGTTGTTAAATATAAAGACATTTCAATCTTCATTATACAATGTAGGTTGAACCGTTATATTTTTTTTTTGTTTATTTTGTTGAAAAAAAATTCTATAATTGAAGATCGAAATGCCTTTGTATTTCACAACATTTAAATTGTTTTGTCGATAAAGGACAAAAAATGATTATGCCACAATAATACTAGGACCAAAAGTGGATGTTCTAATTAAAAAAAAAAAACTTAAAGTGGATTGTCACCTATAAATCTAGGGCCAACAATGAAATTAGCCCTTAGTTATTTTTTTTCTTCACTTTATTACTGGTATTTTCTTAGCTTCCTTTAATCATTTTATAAACATTTAGCTATAGAATTATTTTATTTCATTAAGAATTATTGACATGAATTTATACTGAAGCAAAGAAGAAAAGTAATATATATTACATACAAGAAATGATTATTAGTTCAAAACGTATTTGTTTTGTGTTTTGAGGGTAGCTAATAATAAATTTGTAAATTTACGATTCATTATATAATTGTTAATTTTAACATAAACTTGAGGTGAGAAACTAAAATAACCACTAAATAAACAATTCAGAAACTAATTGAGGACATATGTATAATGTTAGGAACATTGTATTAGGATTTTGATGATACCAATGTAATGTAGAAAAGTAGACCCCTAACCATTAGCTTTTTGTTTTGCTGCTTTCGTCCTAGACGAGAGTTGCCATAACTCCTCTGTAATTCGTGTTAAGCTAGACAAACACACGAAAATGAGTTATGACTAGATGTTAGGGTCTCCAAGGCGAAAGAAGACACGAGACATGAAGAACAACAACGAGAGTCAAGCAGGAGTTGTTAACAAGCACGAAAGGACAGTGTTTGTGAAAGACGATCTTTATCAAGCATTACTTCTCTTCAACAACGAGAAGAATGTTTCACCTGTCTGATTTGACAACATCCTAGGACAATAAGGACTTCATCTTATGGGACACACTTTTCAAGAAGCATTAAATGAAGATGTACCGTCTCTTGGAGCTAAAGGACAAAACCCTAATGCTTACCATACCTTCAACGGCTACATGGTACAACTTCATTAATGGAGCATTTAATGCATGAAGCTCCCCGGTCCTTGTCCAATGGTTAAAGGGTTTGAAAATTTCATCTCCCTCCAACGGATGAATTTTCATCACCTATAAAAGCCCACCTTCATCAGCTAAGAAGGTGCTGGTTCATTATCACTCGACTTACTCTCTTACAAAAGCTCTTGAAAAGTCTACAATTCACTAAAAGCTTTTGTGAACCAGTTTTGAGGTGCTAAGTTACTTGAAGAATCATTTGTCTTACACCTCAAGGAAGTCTTGATATCAGTTGAAGCAATCATATCTCAGAGTCAAGACCTCATCGTTGGAGAATACAAGAAATCATTTTCTACCAACCTCAACTCAGGAGAAGAAGTTGATAGAGGCGGAGTAAACTCGAGGAATTGAAAAATCTACAAAGGTTGTCCGGCTTAGTGATCAAGGAAGTCTTTGTGTACTTGTACTAAGAGTGATAGTGCAATCCTTCAAACAGTTGTGGAAGAAGAGTGGAGTAGGCAACATTGGCTGAACCACTATAAAATCTCATGTCTCCTCTAACTCTTTACTTACGCTTTTCTTTTTGCATTCTTATCATTCCTTTATTATCATTACCGAAAGTTTGTCTAATTACACAAACTCGTGCAAAGTATCTAAAACAAATCTATCTTATCCGCTGCGCCAAGACACCGAAAGGTGACGTTTAGGGCTTCTAACGAAAAGAGTCTATTCACCCCCCCTCTAGACTCTCATCTCATTCTATCGGGACCAACAAGTGGTATCAGAGCCTATACCTTGATCGGTAAAGGCTTTGCATTTACTGCCTGGTAGATCTCTATTCAAAAATCTCTTGAAAATCTTGCATATTTTCTTTGCACGTTTTTTTTTTAAAACAAATGGAAAAGGAACATGCTCATCGCTCCAAACAACTTGCATTTAGTCTTGCTAAATTTGATGACTGGAAGTTAAGAATGCAGGCTCTCCTATGCTCCATTCATGATGAAATGTGGGACGTCATAACAAGCGGACCAATCACAATCATGATGGCAAATGCTCAAGCAGCCGCACAGGGAGTAGGAGCTCCACAAATGATACTAAAGCCAAAAGACCAGTACTCCTCAGAAGTAAGAACAAGAGTGAATCTGGACAATGTAGCAAGAAATATTCTCTACAACTCTCTGGATGATTCCCTGTTTCCCAGAGCCCGAAAATGCAAGAATGCTATGGAAGTGTGGAATGTACTAATGAGTTTGGGAGAAGGAGACGAGCAAGAAAAGGACAACAAGCTGACAATGGCTATGAAAAAATTTGAAAATTTCAAAATGCTGCCAAACGAATCAATCATGGATATGGAACTCAGATTCACCAGACTGATGGGCGATTTATCAGATCTTGGAAAAGAACTTACTGAGAAGGAAATGAATCTGAAGATCCTTCGTGGTCTACCTAAATCATGGGAAATGAAGGTTATTGCAATGAGGGACAGTCGAGACATGAAAACAACAAGCACTGCCAAAATTTTCAGTGATCTCAAAGCTTATGAGTTCGAACATGAACCAAAAGATGCCGAAGATTCAGAAACAAGAAACATTGCTCTCGTGGCAAATCAATCAGCATCAACATCCAACAAGTCAAAATCTAACACTTGTGATTTTTTATCTGATGAACAATATGCACTATTTATCAGGAAAATGAAAAGATTCATGAGAAAGAACAACTTTCAAGACCTACAACGTTCGAGCCACCGAAAGAAGCACGAGAACTTTCCTCAAACCTCAAAAACTGAAACCATGGACTCTCAGCTGCTGTGCTACAATTGCCGAAAGCCAGGACACTTCAAGGCGAACTGTCCACATCCCTTAGTGAGCAAACACCAAGATAACAATGCTACCACAAGTCCTTCAAAAGAGACTGGAGAAAAATATAAAAGAAGCGACAAACCTGAGTCATCAAACTCTAGAATGGAAGGAAGAAGGAAGGCAATGGTAGTGAACGAAACTTCTGACACAGTCGCAACCGAAAGTAGCTCCTCAAGCTCTAGCTCAGAAGACGAAAGCGCTGATGAGGAGAAAGGACTGCTGTGCCTATTTAGTCAAGAGTCAGACGAACTATGTCTCATGGCAGATGAAGACGAGGTAAATTCTCATTCATCATCTTGTTATTCAGCTGAATCGAGTTCTGTGAGAAGTCTTACCTCCAATGAATCTGTCACTGAAATGATAAGGAGGTTCAATGTGATAAATAGCAATTATTCCAAACTCAAGGAGGAGAACTCTCGGCTCATGCTTAGCTATAATGAACTAAAGCAAGTTCGTATTGAGAACAATGTGCTAGTCATTGCTAAGGAGCAGCTTGAGAAAGATGTTCTCGCTCTAAAGGAGCAGTGCACAGCAAAAGATAAGAGAGAGCAAGAACTGCTTGAAGTTTTGGATAAATTCAATAATTCATCCAACCTAATGGATAGAATGATGAATGAATCCAGACTGCCCGGGGAAAGAACTGGAATTGGTTTTAACCCCAGCTCCTCTTCACAAGTCGAATTGAACAAATCCGCGAATGCATATTCACACGAAAGCTTCGAGGCCGCATTTGTTCAAGGACCCACCCAGGTGTCTGAGCCTATGATGGTAGCTAACAATGTCGAAACACCACAATCAACAAGCCAACCGAAAGGTATGGCTGTACAACGAATTGTGGAATCTGGAAAGAAGAAATCTAGTAATGGCAATCCTAGACAAGTCTATGTCAAAAGGAATGGACCAAATGGCAATAAACAGAATCTACGCCATAAAAAGGGTCAGCCTAACTGGAACACTCAATCCAATAAAAAGACGAATGTTAACCAGAGGCAACATCGTCCGAAATTCACACGAAAGAATCCTGCACAAGGAATCACAAGAAGCGGACAAATCAGACAACCCGAAAGATCCTTCAAAAGATCTGGGTAAGGCAATGGATGGACTGGGCCATCAGAAGAACATTGGTTTGATTACCCAGAACCTCTCCCAAAAGCAGTATTTGAAATGGTTCATCTGTGTAAACAAACCAATCATCTCAAGCATTATGAAAATCTTCCTCAAGAAGATCAACGTAAGAAATATAATGCTAAAGTCTTTGCCAGCATCCATTATGATTATCGTACATCTAATGGATATAGAGGACCAAGGATGAGTCGTGGATACTCTAGGTTGATGTGGGTTCCAAAATTGACTGCTAACCCCCAAGGACCCGAAACTAAATGGGTACCTAAAAACACATAATCTTTGATGCAGGAAAAACAGGTCATATGGTATATTGATAGTGGATGCTCAAGACATATGACTGGTGACAAAACAATGTTGAGCAACTTTAAGGAATTAGATGGACCCAAGGTTATCTTTGGAGGTGAAAATAGCGGCAAAACTCGTGGAAAAGGGGACATCATCAACAAGGGAATAACAATTCAAGATGTCTCTTATGTTGAAGGACTGAAGTTCAATCTTCTAAGCACAAGTCAATTTTGTGACAAAGGATACAAAGTAGAATTTCTCAAAGACGAATGCAAAATCGTGAACACGAAAGATAACAAGACAGCTTTAACAGGACAACGAAAGAAGAATATGTATGTATTATCTTTAAATTCTTCTAATGCTAACGTTTGCCTTGTAGCCAAAAGTAATACAGATCTCAATCAAGAATGGCACAACAAACTAAGTCATCTGAATTTGAAGACGATAAACAAGCTTGCCAAGAGAAATCTCGTAAGAGGGCTACTCGAAGCATCTTACACGAAAGATAAAATATGTGAGGCATGTCAAAAAGGAAAACAATTCAAGTCATCCTTCAAGTCAAAAGATGCAGATGCAAACTCTCGATCTCTAAGCCTTCTACATATGAACCTATTTGGACCAGTTGATCCAGCAAGTTTGAGTGGAAGAAAGTATACTCTCATTATAGTAGATGACTACACAAGATATACATGGGTGCTTTTCTTGAAAAAGAAGAGTGAAACAGAAACAGTTCTTCCAAATCTTTTGAGACAACTTCAAACAGAAAAGGAGCTCATAATAATATGAATAAGATCAGATCAAGGAACGGAATTTGTCAACAAAGTCATAAAGGAATTTTGTGCAGCAAAATGGATTTTCCACCAACTTTCGGCAGCACGAACTCCTCAGCAAAACGGAGTAGCTGAAAGAAGAAACAGAACTTTGAAAGAAGCTGCACGAACAATGATCTCTCACTCTGGACTACCTAAGAGATTTTGGGCTGAAGCTATAAACACGGCATGCTATACACAAAATAGATCCTTGATCAATAAATCTCACAACAAGACACCATATATGTTATGGAAAGGTAAAACACCTAGTATCGGTTATTTTCATGTCTTTGGTTGCAGGTGCTTCATACATAACAACGGAAAGAATCATCTAAGAGCGTTTGACGAAAGAGCTGATGAAGGGTTATTCATGGGATATTCCTCTGTAAGCAAAGCATTCAGAGTTCTAAACAAACGAACAATGGTAATTGAGGAATCCATTCATGTCAAGTTTAATTTGATGAACAATCTGAGATGAACCCATCAGGATGTAAAACTTCAATCAAATCAAAACAAAATCCTCAGCAACCTGTTGACGAAAATACCTCAGACGAAGAAGACATACTCTCGTCTTACACGAAATATCATCTAAAGGTTCATGAACCCGAACCTGTGTCTCAAGAAAAGGTTGGAATTCAACAGAATGATCCTACATCTATCGACAACATCTGAACCAATGATTTACATTGATCTACCTTATATTCCTGAAATGGATGCTCAAAATCAACAAGATGTTTTTGAACCAGACCTTCGATGGTTAAAAGATCATCCATCAGATCAGGTTATTGGAAATATTCAAGAAGGTGTAAGAACAAGAGCCTCTTTGCACGAAAGTATGATGGCATGTTTCCTGTCACAAATGGAACCAAAGACCATAGAAGAAGCTCTAAAAGACCCAGACTGGGTAATAGCCATGCAAGAAGAGCTCCATCAATTTGAACGAAATAAGGTGTGGGAACTTGTTCCCGAGACCATCTCATCAGAATGTCATTGGAACTAAATGGGTGTTTAGAAACAAAATGAGTGAAGATGGGCTCATTGTTAGGAACAAAGCTCGTCTTGTTGCTAAGGGATATTGCCAGGAAGAAGGTATTGATTTTGATGAAACCTTCGCCCCTGTAGCCTAGATTGGAAGCCTATTCGCATATTTCTAGCTTTTGCAGCCTATAAGAACTTCAAAGTCTATCAAATGGATGTCAAGAGCGCTTTCCTAAATGGACTTCTTGAAGAAGAGGTGTATGTTGAACAACCACCTGGCTTTGCAATCAATAATGAGCTTGAAAAAGGTATATCATCTCAAAAAGGCTCTTTATGGCTTAAAGCAAGCTCCACGAGCCTGGTATGATACTCTCTCATACTTTCTTATCAATTGCGGCTTCACGAAAGGAGTGGTTGATAAAACACTCTTTCGTATAAAAGATAATGACCATATTCTTTTGGTACAAATCTACGTTGATGACATTATCTTCGGAAGCACGAATCCAATCTTGTGTGAAAAGTTCTCCAATCTTATGAAAGGCAAATTTGAGATGAGTATGATGGGTGAACTGAACTATTTTCTGGGTTTGCAAGTCAAACAATGCCCAGATGGAATATTCATAAATCAAGCCAAATATACCAAGGATTTAATCCGAAAATTTGGCATTGATGGAAAAAGTTCGGTTAAAATTCCAATGAGCACATCCCTCAGAATGGACATTGATAATGAAGGAAAGGATGTTGATCAAACAAACTTTCGAGGTATTATTGGTTCTCTCCTATACCTGACAGCAAGCAGACCTGACATTTCGTTTGCTGTTGGTGTATGTGCACGATTTCAAGCTAAGCCGAAAGAAAGTCACCTAAGCGCAACTAAAAAGATATTAAGATATCTTAAGGGAACGCAAAGTGTCGGTCTCTGGTATCCAAAAGATGGATCATTTGATCTAGTTGGATACTCAGACGCTGATTTCGCTGGATGTCGGATTGATCGAAAAAGTACCTCAGGAACCTGTCAGTTCTTAGGAGGACGAATTGTGTCTTGGTTTAGTAAAAAGCAAAACTCTATTGCCACAAGTACGGCTGAAGCCGAATACATAGCAGCTGGAAGCTGCTGTGCTCAAATCTTATGGATGAGACACCAATTGAGAGATTATGGCATAAATGCACGAGAAGTGAGCATAAAATGCGATAACACGAGTGCTATCGCCATTACGAATAATCTTGTGCTGCACTCTCGGACCAAGCATATTGACATCAAGTATCACTTCATTCGTGATCATGTCGAGAAAAAGGACATATCTCTTGAGTATGTTAATACTGATGATCAACTTGCAGATATACTCACGAAACCCTTAAGTGAAGCAAGATTCTCTTCTTTAAGGCATGAACTCGGAATGATTGAAATGACATAAAGCTAAGAGAATCAGATCTGCAAAGATTCTTGCTCTCGAAAATCAAAAGATTTGATTCATCCTCACACGCAAGGATCTTTATAAATGAAGTACACTATGAGAATAAATTTCTCATCTAACGAAAATTCTAGTGTTTGTTTTTGCATGTGCAGGAATGAGTACGGGAAGCGAAAGAACCATTACGGAGGCACGAGAAGGAAAGAGTGAAGTTATCAGTGAGCCACTAGTGACTGAGCAACAGCTCAATCAGTTCCTTGAACACGCTCAACACATACGAAGCCTTCTCTGTAACACGTCCGATAATGAGTCACGAGAATCCTTCTACTCTGTTGGCAACCCCATTGGATATATCAAAGAAAACAGTGTGCTGGAACTAAGCGATAGTTTTGACTACTCACCCTCAGGCACCCCCACCAAGATAGCATCTCCTCTCAAGTCCACCGCAAGCAGCAAGAAAAAGAAAGCTTGAATAACTTTGTTAGGCCACGGTGACAAATTGTGATGTTATCTTGTTCATGATCTTTTTAGTTTATGACTCTATCATGCAAATATGATGTCAGTATCTAATAGATTTTGTTAAGATTCGCACGTTATCTTTTGCCTATATATTATTCTTCTATTTCATGAGCTTTACTCATTCACAAGATCTTAGAGAAAGATAAAGATTGCAGGAATGGATAAGGGGAAGGAAAAGAGCGACGAAGTTGAAAAAAGGGCCAAACGTCTAAAACATCATATGCAAGAAGCCAACAAGCTTCCGAATGCCACCATCATAAGGCTGGAAGAAGATGGGGAAAGGGTCATCGTAACCTACTCCATGCCCAACACAGCACCAAAGGACAAGGAAACTCATGACAAATTGGTCAACGAGTCCAGGGCTAAGAAGGCTTACTGCATGGAACAAGCCACTCGGCTTGCTAAAGAGAGAATTCTGATGATGAAAAGGTCTAATGAGCAAACATCTTATGAAGTTCCTCAACCTAGTGAACAATCTTCTAAAGATGTCACTATGGTTCACTCTCGGCCCTTAACTCAGTCACCCGAACCCACTCTCTCACTTGAGGAGTTGGATGAATATGCAAAGATGGCAAATCTGACTGATGTGACCGAAGAGATGACTCGTCTGGAACTTCACGTGCCTTATCGTTTTCTCTAAGCCTTTGTATGATGTACTCTTGTGACCTAGAATCCTTGTGATCTAATAAAAATGCTATCCTTTCGTACTTAGAATGACTGCTTATCTTGTCTATGCCTAACTTTATATGTTACTTGTCCAAATCACAGGAAAGCTCATCACTCATACGTTTTCCGATCAAAAGAGCCATAATTTTATGCGTTACTTTTTTTTTTAAAAGATCATTGAAGTTGGAGTTTCATAAAGAAACAAGTTAACAGTCAAAGTCTTGCTTGGAATTAATGACTCCTTGACTACAGTTATGAGCATTAATTGTAACGTTGAAATTAATGTGTAACAGACACATGAGCTATGTGGATTTCTTGCTATAAAAGGAGGTGAATTCTTCACATTATACTCATCCTTCTTTTCTTTACCATGGCTCCAAAGAAACCTTTCACCAGAGGTGATTCTCACAAACTGAAAGAAGGTGCCAGACGTCTCAGGGAGGAACAGGGTGACCTCTACCCTGGTAACAGTCCACAAGCACCAGTGGAAATTCCTTCTGATTCCGACTCGTCTCTTAAGTATGATGATATGGCGGGTTTTATTGTTGAAAGTGAAGAGAAGACTTCGAAAGATCCTACCAAGATTCCAGATCGAGACTATATGGCTTTTCTGGCACAAGAGGACTTAATGGAGAAATATGATCAGGAGGAAGAACCTGAATCCTCATCTGGCTCAAACTACCCACGAACCGGGAAATGGTTCAAGCAAATGCTGGGAAATTTGAAAAAGGCCAAAGGTGAACCATCTGAAGTCAAGAAAAACGAGAGGAAGAAAAATTGATCCTTTGTCTAATGTATCTTATCCTATGTACTTTCTTCTCTCGGTTCTATGAATAATAAAGCTTAATTGGCTCTGGTTTCCTTTGATCGAGACTTTACATGTCTTATCTATCACCTGTCTAAAAATCTTGAATCAAGGACAAAATTCTTGAAAAAAAAAAGAATATATTCCCTAAGCAGTGTCTTGGTCAAGTCAGTTGGACTCATCTCTTGAAAGGTTCCGTCTCTCTATTTAATAGACCCTCTCAATCTTCTATGGACTCACTCATCTCTTTCTTCAACTCATGGATAAAGGGAAAGAAGAGGCACTCTCATCCAAGAGCTTATCTGAGACTGGAAAAATGTCTCACCGCAATCTCGGGAACTCTGTTGAGAAAGGTTCATCATCTGAGAAAGAACCTGAAATCTCAGAGTTCTACTCTCTTGTTGAACTTACCCCTCTTCTAAAGCACGAAGAAAGATATCGTGCACTGTACTCTTTTGCTAAGGCCAAGGTAATGGCTGAACTAAATGACATGGAGAGACGAGGTCTCTCTAAAGAAACCTTGGGAGCAGATCACGAGACTCTCATTGCTGAAGTCTTTGCTCATGAGATCCGACAGTGGGAATACCTTGAGTACGAACGAAAGAAGAAGGGTAGCAATGTGTAGAAGGGAAGTCTGCCTACAAATGCACGAGAGATTGTAACTGTTTGTGTTGCGTATTGTTCTGTGTAATAATTCTCTCTGGAGAAGCATTTATGTTGTTGTAAAAAGGACATGTTTGACTTTATTTGTCTCACAAGTCTGATGTTATGGAAACTTTATCTTCTTTCGGGTTTGGAATCATGACTAAATATGCTTAATGCTTTTAGCCTTTATTTCCAACCGTTTAAATGAATCCCAATGGGATCATGTGGCCGAGAAAAGTGGTCCACTCCCCCACTCTGTCTGATACATGATGTGACGTGCATTTAATGCACCAATAAGCACTCGAGTGATTTTCTCTCACCTCATTAAATGAGGGAATGATCGTTTTTGATCTGCACACGATCTTATCACTCCCCCATGTTGATCAGTTACCTTTTGGAGAAGAAGAACCGGGAGTGTTTTGAATTTTAAACCTTTCATCTCCAAAATGGATCATCCATACCCGGATACCCGGAGTTCTATAAAACCCCTCTTAAACCTTTTTGATCTATTTACCCTACCTTTCTCACTCTCATTCTTCATAACCCTCTGTCTCTCTCGAATCCTCAACTATGGCAGAACATCCACAAGCATCACCATCTAATCCCGAACCAGAAACTCCTTCCAACTTGGAAGTCCCAAGCTTTCCAACTGAGGACCTGAGATTCATTGAATCCAGAGTACCCTTCATCGTAGGGGGAAATATGTGGGACGCACATGGATTCCTTGAGTATATCCTGGATAGAAAATTTGGTGAAAACGTCATACATCTCCTCACAGAAACAGGATTATATAGCTTCATCACACACCTCTATACTGTTTGGCACCCGATTGATGTAACCCAGTTTTATATGAATGCTTCAATATCTTCTGATTATTTGACTATCACTTCCAGAGTCAATAATCATCACGTGGTCCTTACCTCGGAGGACGTTCGATCAACATACGGGTTTCCACAAAGAGATGAGTCTTACAAGACAGATATTATCTATTATCATCTCGACCCAGAGGAGTTCTACGAATCCATCAAGAACAATCACGCACCATCTAAGGCATAAATCACATGGCCGTTGAAGAAGAAATGGTTCCGGCTAGATTATGAGTTCACTGTTGATATCTTCAATAAACTCGTCGATCACAAGACCTCGGGCACTGATGATGTGACGAAGGAGAAGTTGAAAATGCTGCATGCTTTCTTGAATGGATTTAAAGTCGATTGGTCGAAGATCATATTTAACAATATTGTTCACACCATCACCTTTCATCGAAAAAGTCCAGGAGACATTGCGAAGAAGTTAGGATATGGTTTTGTGATAAGCCATCTTCTGGCAACGAAAGGAGTCGTTCTGCGCCCAGGAATTCGGTCTGGACAGAAAGCATGTCATATGAAACAAAAACCGTCGGGGTATGACAAGCAGAAGGCGTTGGAGTTGGGAATCCCTATTGAGCAAGTCAAAGCCAAGAGGAAATCAAGAACACCTAGGGTTTCAGAAGATGATCAACCCAAGCCAAAACGACAAAAACGAGAAAAGCACTCCTCTCGGAGTAAGGCAAAAAAGGCAGAAGAAACTTCAGCTGTTCCAATCCCTTCAAAATCTCCACAAGAGAAGAAAGATCCTATTCCATCCTCCCCTCTACCAGAAACAATCGTTGTCAAAGACTCATCCGAAGAAGAAGATAATTTGATTCTCTCCAGAATTATCAAAAAGAGTCACTTTCGGTCTCCCGTCAAGGCGAAATCTTTCCCGAAGGAATCTTCTACACCGAAAGAAGAAGACACGAAAGATGCATCCCCACAGGGGGGAAATAATCACGAATGAAGCACTTTCTGAGGGGGAAGCTCAACCGAAAGATGTTCTTCCTGAGAAAATTCCTGATGATCAAGAACCCAAGTCTGATCTCGGTTCTCCTCAAGACCACCATCCACAAGAACCTACTTTGGCAGATCAACTCCTTCGAGAGCTGACACAAGAACCTGTTAATGTAGACATGAAGGCCAGTCGCTTAAGTCTTCCACAAGAACCTGGGTCACCAGAAAAGACGAAAGAGGCGACTGATGCTCTGATATCTTTGCCTTGTTTGCCACAAGAACCTACCAATACAGAGCAGGTAATTCTGACACAAGAACCTGTGTTGGTAGACGAGGCAGCCGTTGTGCAAGTAGCTTCTCCGGATATACCAAAACCTTCAGCTCCAGCTCCTGAAGTAAAGGTTTCTCGTCGTACACGAGATCAATTGCTTAAAGAATCCATTGAAAGGGATTACAAACGAGTTCTGCAATGGCAAAAGTGGCGCACTGCTCCCCTACGGACCTTTCTTGAAACTTTTGAAGCAATGCAGGATGAAGAAGACTTTGCACTTGCATGGATTGGCACTGAGGATGTTTCAAAAGCTCTTCGAATTGAAGAAATCAATCGCGTTCTCTCTTACAAGATGACAAATCGCACTCTCGGGAGAGATAAAGCTCCAATCTGCATCGAGCTCAACAAGCCACCCTTGGATCCAGTTTATGAAGAAGAAATGAAGCAACTTCGATATGCCATGTTGCTTTCAAAGATCAAGACCACTTTAGAGAAGGAACACCAAAATGATCCAAATTGTAATGTCAGTGGCACGAAAGATGAGCTTGGACGAGAGATTGAAGAAGGCGAGAGTGATGAAGATGAATATGATAATAATGATGATGTTGACGATGCTGATGATGAGAATGATGATGATGATGACGATGATGATAATGATGATCAGTTGGGCAATGAAGGTGCTCAAGAAGCCGACCCCGAAGACAGTCATACAATCTTGATCGGTCCTGACTATGACACCTACCCTCAAAGATCTCCCTTAAGAAGACTACCATCTGACAGTGATGACTCGGAAGAAGTTTCAACTTCTCATCTCGAAGATCTGTCTCGTGCCATTGTTCCGCATATCCAACCCATAGACGAGACTCCAATCAAGCAAGGAAAGGAAAGTATGCGTGAGGGCAAACTGGAAGCTTCACCAATTCTTCTTAGCTCAGCTAGTGGTGGAAAACGGGAAGCACCACCTCAAGATGATCACATGGACACATCACCAACAAACATTGAGGAAGAATCCCCTACAGAGTCCCCACGGACTATCATGGACATCATGAGAGGAACTGTTCATTCAGCCGAGACCATCCATAGGCAATATCTTGCTTTACGAGAAAAGGACACGAAAGTTATGGATGATCTATGCAAGAAGGTCGATTTTCTGATAGCAGCAGAATCTAAACCTCGATCTCCACCTCCAGCACAGCCTCAACCGCAGCAACAAAGCCAATCAAATCACAAGCTCCTTGAGCGAATGACAAAGAAACTTTATGATCTCGAAGCTTCTTTGAACAAAGTTGCGCGACAACAGCACGAAATCAAACACTCTCATTTTGGTCTCAAAGAGCGTGTGGATTTGGCTTGTACAAAGATTGACACATATCAGGAAAATTCGTACCAACTGGGCGAATATGCACTTCAAATTCTCGGGTATGCTCAGGATATCTTGCTTGCAATCAACAAGGTCTCCTCCATTCCTCCTACCACCTGTGCTGATGATGCCAAAAAGGGGGAAAAGAGAAATGATGACAAAGATAAGGATGATGATCAGCCGAGAGATAGCACGAAAGATCAAGCTCGTGAAGCACGACACTCTCCCTCTCGGACACCAAGAGACTATGACCAAAGGAACACGAATCCATCCGTCCACCTTCCAAGTCTCGTGGTTACCACTCCTCGAAGCCAAGATATCATGGTCGATACCAATCCTCCAAACAAATTAAGCCTCGACAATCATTTGGTTCTGAAGCCAAATACATCTTCACAGGACTGCCAAAGAGAGAACAGACGAAATTAAGGCAGAAACTTATGAGAGACAACAAAGTAACTATGGATGGCATAGGAAACTTTGTGGACTTCGTCCCATATGAAGAAGGCAGTGGCAAACGATTCGAGGGTTGCAATAATCCCATTTGGTTGAAAACAAAAGACAATTATTCAAGACAAAATCACATGAGCACTCAAAATGAGAGAATCAAAAGAGCAAACAAAGAACTATGGAGGAAGCACGATGAAGAAAGAAAGAGAAGAGAAGATGAAGCAATGGAAAGAGAAAGGATCAGGAATCTCATTGAAGACCTTTCTAATGTAACCAAAGACTCCCCACAAAATGTCATGCATAATGCAGCTTTCAAAGTGCACAAGGAATCAGGAAAGAGCTACCAAGAAGGCATGAATTCGTTTGAACTGATCTCGTGGTGGAAGTATGGTATTGTTGAAGGAAGCAACATTCGGGAAGCCTACAACAATTACACTGGTCAAAACATCAAAGGAGAACATGAAGAGCTTGTCAGGACTAATCCTATTAAAGTTTTCAGAGCAAAAATCAATGAGAAAATTGACTTCAACAGGATGCTAAAGCAACAAAAGGAAAAGAATGACCAAGAACTCAAGGAAGCTGAACAACAGAAATCAAAGCTTTTAGAAATGTAAGTTAACTTTCGTTATGTTTCTCTTTATAAAGTTTTTGTAACGATTACATCTTTATATATGAAACTCTCATTGTCACACATCTCGTGTCACTTGTTTGAGTCACCTGTCCTTGTCTCGCTTATTAACGCTTTAATCTAGAAAAAGACTTGTAAACTCTCAAGTATGGCTGTTTTTATAATAGAAAAAATCCTTATGGAACTTTTATCAGCCTTATAAGAAGAGTATAGGTTTTGGCATCATCAAAAAGGGGGAAATTGTTAGGAACATTGTATTAGGATTTTGATGATACCAATGTAATGTAGAAAAGTAAACCCCTAACCATTAGCTTTTTTAATCGCTGCTTTCATCCTAGACGAGAGTTGCCATAACTCCTCTGTAATTCGTGTTAAGCTAGACAAACACACGAAAATGAGTTATGACTAGATGTTAGGGTCTCCAAGGCGAAAGAAGACACGAGACATGAAGAACAACAACGAGAGTCAAGCAGGAGTTGTCAACAAGCACGAAAGGACAGTGTTTGTGAAAGACGATCTTTATCAAGCATTACTTCTCTTCAACAACGAGAAGAATGTTTCACCTGTCTGATTTGACAACATCCTAGGACAATAAGGACTTCATCTTATGGGACACAATTTTCAAGAAGCATTAAATGAAGATGTACCGTCTCTTGGAGCTAAAGGACAAAACCCCAATGATTTCCATACCTTCAACGGCTACATGGTACAACCTCATTAATGGAGCATTTAATGCATGAAGCTCCCCGGTCCTTGTCCAATGGTTAAAAGGTTCGAAAATTTCATCTCCCTCCAACGGATGGATTTTCATCACCTATATAAACTCACCTTCATCAACTAAGAAGGTGCTGGTTGATTATCACTCGACTTACTCACTTACAAAAGCTCTTGAAAAGTCTACAATTTACTAAAAGCTTTTGTGAACCAGTTTTGAGGTGCTAAGTTACTTGAAGAATCATTTGTCTTACACCTCAAGGAAGTCTTGACATTTGTTTGAAGCAATCATATCTCAGAGTCAAGACCTCATCGTTGGAGAATTCAATAAATCATTTTCTACCAACCTCAACTCAGGAGAAGAAGTTGATAGAGGCGGAGTAAACTCGAGGAGTTGAAAAACCTAAAAAGGCTGTCCGGCTTAGTGATCAAGGAAGTCTTTGTGTATTTGTACTAAGAGTGATAGTGCAATCCTTCCAACAGTTGTGGAAGAAGAGTGGAGTAGGCAACATTGGCTGAACCACTATAAAATCTCGTGTCCTCTCTATCTCTTTACTTACGCTTTTCCTTTTTGCTCTCATATCATTCCTTTATTATCGTTACCGAAAGTTTGTCTAATTACGCAAACTCGTGCAAAGTATCTAAAACAAATCTATCTTATCCGCTGCGCCAAGACACCGAAAGGTGACGTTTAGGGCTTCTAACGAAAAGAGTCTATTCACCCCCCCTCTAGACTCTCATCTCATTCTATCGGGACCAACAACAACAACAACAACAACAACAACAACAACAACAACAATAATAATAATAATAATAATAATAATAATAATAATAATAATAATCTCAACAAGCTAGTAAATTATGTAATTTTGGGTGTTTTTTTTTTTGTGAGATGGGTTGAGATAAAAATTGTAATACTTATAGTGTGAAAAACTGAAAATATAATACTAATTAGAAATAAATAAAAATGTATAAAGTAATATTTATGGATTGAACTTATAAGAAAAATTGTAATATTAACACTACTGGAAATTCTGAAATTTTCGACCACCTAAAAGTGATCTTAAATCAAGTTGAAAGCCTTATTTCCAACCACTTTTGGTATCCGAAAAAACCTTTGCTGCTATTTCAGATCACTTTTTGCTTTCAACTTGATTTAAGATCACTTTCAGGTGGTCGGAAATTTCATAATTTCCAGTAGTGTAATGAAAAATAAAGTGATTGATTGTTACTTATGAGAGAAAATGTAATATTTATGAAAAATTAGACTCGTCTCACGGACTGTCTCATAGAAAATTTGCCATGTAATTTTTTACATACATAAGGTTACCTTGTGACCCTAACCGCGTCGATAAAGGACCATAGCTAACCGAATGAAACTAAGAAAACCTACTAATAGTCCATTATATTGATAAATAACTAATAATGAATATATCGAAACATTAAATTAAATCTTACTTGAAGTGAGGGTAGTCAAAGGCATAGGCGGCATAAGAGGCAGAGTTAACAAGAGTTGTGGCTATCCAATAGGCAGCCATTGGCAAAGCCGAAATGACAGATTGTGGAGGGGAGTAAGATAGGCATTGTTTCATCTCAACCGCACATTTGGTCAGTTCTATGGCTGAGGATAATAATGGTGTTGGAATTGGACTCTGATGGCTACTTTGTTTCAGATGTGCCAACTTCCCAGCTAATCCTTTGCCTTTACGCAGTCGTGAAATAAGGGTGGATTCTCCATGGATAATTGAGAAAGCTCCTACCATAAGGACTAACTTATCCTCCCAACAATAAGGAGATAGAATGCTCAGTACGTTATGAATAGTGGAGTGCTGATGTTTTGCAATTGCACCAGAAGCTATCTAAAAATAGAATTAATCATCCTATCAGTCATCGAAAGCATTACTATATATACATTTTGATCATCCATCATCATAGCTTTCATACCTCGAATGAAAGTTGTTTGATATGAAGTGGAAGTTCCTTGTAAGTATCGAGCTCTTGGAGTTGATTCAACTCTTCCACCGTGGCTTTTTGAGCAGTACCCTGCAGATCCATCCCCATAGTACATAAAATTTTCATTTAAAAAATAAAAACCAAAGCCTTCTTCAAACAATTATATTATTATACGACATGCATATATGGATTAGTTGTATAGTACCACAATCTAATAACTATTTTTGTTCGTCAAGTTCGTACAAGATTTCATCACCAATGGAAAACTCCCTTTAGGCTGCAACGATACTCTAATCTCCCTCATCCCAAAGGTGTCCAATCCCGAATCAATTAAGCAATTCAGACCGATTGGATTATGCAATGCCCTGTATAAAATTATCACAAAATCCATGGCCTCCAGACTTCAGCTCGTCGTAAGAAAGGTGATTGGAAATCATCAAGCAAGTTTTGTCCCAGGAAGATCGATCTTAGGCCGGTAAAGTCAAACATAAAATATAGTTTTAAGATATCATGAAGTGATAAGTAGAATGACAAACCATCTCAAGGCTGAGAGCCTTTTCTGCCATGTTCAAAATGGCGTTGGTGTTAAATTCTCTACCATCATAGTTGTGAGTAGACAAAACCTGTTCCCTGATTATACTCTCATCAACAGGTTGGCTGCTTAGTGATGTGAGCATCATTGTCGGTTGTGAAATTCTTCTCTGGGATACAAGTACACTTGTTTGGGCTGCCATATTGAATGGAGAATTAGCTACTTGAGGGTGGTTTGTGACAATTTATAACTAAGATTGATACACATATCATCAGTCACGAAAACATCACTTATATATAATAGCATTTGGAGTAGAAATGGAGGAGAAGAATCGAAATGCCTATCAGATAATCAAAAAGCTAAAAAAGCAAAATTATTCTTATCCTTCAATGCACTCCAATCCTCCAAGAATGCATGCCCAGATCGATGCTCACTGCTAGTAAACCTCCAATCACTGTCTGTCTTTGTTGCTTCTGTCCAGTACATCTAGTGAGACACGCAACTTCAGTTCGGACCATTCTTCTTCTTCTTTTAGACTTTACAGATTCTAATATCATCTTTATCTGCAGAAAAGATATTGTATTCCCACCAAATTAGGGTGTGTTTGGTTCGCACATAGAAATCGGAATCGGAATGGGTATCAAATACTTGGTAATGGTAATGGGTTTTGGTGGAAGTACTTAACATGTTTGGTAGTAAGGTGGAATGGGAATGGTTACTAATAGTAGTGCTTGAAAATTAATAAGGGAATGAAACCCTTATTTTATTTGGGTATGGGTTTTTCAATTGATGGGGTATTCGAAACTCATAGTAGTGTTCTAAAAACCTATCAACCAAACGACAACAATCACTTTCATACCCATTCCTATGGGCAAAACCCACCAACCAAACACACCCTAAGTTTTATATATTTCTATTTTGTAAGTGTACAAATGATACACATTAAAACCCTTGCTTATTGGCTAATTTAATTGTCAAAATAATCCGAATTTAATTTGAATTTATCATATGAACCATGGACCATCTCCTATCAAAAACAAGGTATGAATATTATGCAAGGTAAATAAACTGGAAGTCTTCAAGCACTTGGTCCGTAATGTAATTCAGATTTGAAGATTTTAATAAATGGTCTTGATTAATTAGTGTTGCTAATTAATTGGTTGCATGGTATTATTTGTGGCGTTGGAAGTATTGGAGGAAGAAAAAATGTGGTGTGGCAATTAAACATATTGCTAAGGAATTAATATTTTATTATGGCTATGGTATTTCTCATGTGTTTGGGAAAAGTTTGTTGAAAGAGAATCAGTATAAAAGGAGGCAATTTCCTAATTGAAGCTTACGAATTACCAAGCTCTTATATTGAGAAGATATTTTCCAATTACACTACTGGTTTCTATATTGATTTATCGTGTGAACCTTGTTGGAACAGTGGGTCTGAACCTGGTTCTACATCAACACTTGAAGCTTGTAACGGCATGCACGTACAATCCTGAATAGATGTTAGGAAGGTGTTGTGGTAGTAACGGCTGGTAGCCTTTTTGTACTTACCTCTATCTTATAATACTCCTTGGTGAACATCTATAGTGGATTGGGCAGACGTGGGTTGCCCCGCAGACGTAGGAGAAGCGCTCCGAACTGCGTAACAATTCTTTTGTGTTTTTACTTTATTTTATGCTTTCTGCCTTCGTTATTTATATTTGTTTAACAAATTAAATTAATGAACATAATTGGTGCATAACATAACAACAATTAAAAATATACGTTACATCTTGCATTCAAGATTCACGGTGCAATTTCATATTTCTTTCTGATCCCATACTTAAAAATAATAATGGCATAGTATATTATTAGGAAAATGCAAGTTGTTGGTTTTAGTGATTGGGTAGTCACTGGACGGGCAAACTAAGCTAACATAACCGATTGATTCCATGAAAGATAAATAATGAAGAGGAAAAAAAAGAACAAAGAAAGACACATTAATTTTAACATGGAGATGGAAAGGTAAAAATCAGGGGTCTTTTTCGGTGGTGCCAAGTCAGAAACTCACTGTCTTTTGTAGGTACACTAGTAACAAAATGAACAAATTAAAGGAGATTGACTTTTCGCAACCCTTCTAAAAAGAAGGTTGGTGTATTCTTTAAAAAAAATCACGCTGGCATAACTGTAAATATTTAAATAAGAATCCACAATGGTTGCTAATTAACCAAAACGGTCACGGTTTAAAAAGGCAAAAAGGAAGATCTCATGGTAGTTGCAGACGACCTTAGTAGGAGATGCTTAAACTTGAACGGGAAAAAGAGGTCAACCATAAAAAAAGTAGTAGTAGAACTAGAAAATGTTAAATCTCACACAACCTCATATGTGGCAAAGAATTTTGAGGGCAAAAGGTTGTCAGAGGTTGAACCAATGACATTTTCTGAAACTAATTATACATGGACGACAAGGAAAAATTGCAGTACTGTATCACTAGACGCACACCTGACCCGTTATTGTTCGATACATAAACGATGACATTGTTTAAGTGATAGTATTTTTGACATGCACTAATTTTGTGTAATTTAAATAGTGCTTTTAAGCTATCCCAAAATAAAGAATTGATGTATTGGGTGATTGGAGCAAGCCTAGAGTTGAACAAAATTCGTTACAAATATTATATTTGTGCTCGACATGTTCTGAGATTTTTCTTTTAAGGGGGTGGGGATATGGCCCGTGGGATCAAGGTTTTTCCATTCACATGAGCGATAGAACATATATTGTAGTATGAATTAATATTTCACCCAACTTGAGCTGATGAGAGTGTTTTGTGACAAGTTATGATTAAGATTGATACATATATACATACATACATATATATATATATATATATATATATATATATATATATCATCAGTCACCACATCATCACCTATATATAATAGCATTTGGAGTAGATATGGAGGAGAAGAATAAAAAAAACTAAATTATCCTTATCCTCTGTTAGGAACTCTTGTATTAGGATTTTGATGATACCAATGTAACTTAGAATGTAGACCCTTAACTTTCGCTATTTCCATCGCTGCTTTCGTTCTAGACGAAAGTTGCCATAACTCATCTTGTAATTTGTGTTAAGTTAGACAAACACACGAAAACAAGTTATGTTTCTTAGTTAGGTCTATCAAAGCGAGAAGAGACAAAGAGAACGAGATCAAAGGCTCCAACAACGAAAGATCACCTTAGGTTATCAACTATCTCGACAAGACAGTAACATTTATGAAGAGTTATCTAGACACTCATTCTCTCCCATAACGAGAAGAATGTCTCTACTGTCTGAGTTGATTAACCATCATAGGGACAAAAAGGACCTTAAAGTGTGGGACACATATACCAAGGAGCATTAAATGAAGTTGTACTATACTTCAGAAGCTAGAAGACAAAAACTCTAAGGTTGTTCATGTCTACAACGGCTACATGGTACAAACCGCATTAATGGAGCATTTATTGCGCCAAGCTCCCCGGTCCTTACCCACTGGATAATAGGTTTGAAATTTCATCTCCCTCCAACGGATGAAATTTTCCACACCTATAAATACCCACCTTCATCAACTTAGAAGGGGCTGGTTCTTTTCACTCGATCATTACTCTCAAGCAAAAGCTCTTGTATAAGCTAACTCTCTTACCAAGCTTTTGCGAACCAGTTTTCAAGGCGTGAAGATTTCTTAAAGAAACTCATCAATCTTCATCTTCCACCTTGAAGAAGTCTTGCATCTTGTACGAAGTAGTCATCTCTCTTCAGTCAAGACTTCACCGTGTTGGAGAAATCAGAAAATACTTTCTACCAACCTCAACTCTGAAGAAGACGTTGATAGAGGCGGAGTAAACTCGCGGAGTTGAAAAACCTACAGGAAGCTGTCCGGCTTAGTGATCAAGGAAGCTTTCGTGTGTATTTGTACTAACGAGTGATAGTGCAAACCTTCCATAAGTTGTGGAAGAAGAGTGGAGTAGGCAAAGTTGGCCGAACCACTATAAAAACTCTCGTCTCTCTATCTTTTTACTTTCGTGCTTTACGTTTCAGCATTGCATTAACATTCGTCCAAACCGAAAGTTATCTTATAATCTCAAACTGTGCAAAGCAACTAAAATCAGTTTTATTTTATCCGCTGCGTTACAACCCCGAGAGGTTGCTATTTGCCGAAAATCGAGAAGAGTCTATTCACCCCCCCCCCCGCCCCCCCTCTAGACTCTCGTTCTATTCTACCGGGACCAACATCCTCCAATGCACTCCAACCCTCCAAGAATGCACGCTCAGATGCTCAGTGCTAGTAAAGTATTCCTTAGCTTGAACACTAAGGGAGGGTGGATATTAGCTTTAGCTTGTTCCATACATCTTTTTCCACAGCTCCTTTACATTTGTCTGTTGTTTTTATTTTTTATTTTTTATTTTTTAAGTAACAAGGAAACTTATAGGTACTACCCAAATGTGTATACTAGATAAACTCTACTTTGTGATCCTAGTCGACAAAGGACACCATTGAAGTAAACCAGTGATAAGCACTAATTCTTAGTAAAAGTTAAATTAAAATAAAAATGTAATTAAGTTAATGAAAATTAACATTAAGTTCAATGAAATTATAAAATCAAATACACCAAGAACTACTATTCATCGTTATCATAATCAACATCTCAATCAATAATCAACATCGTGATCATGACAACAAGTGAAAGTTAAAAACTTCTGCATACGGCGAGAACATTCAGGACATCTTTCATTCTCAGGAATTTTGCTCAAGGTAATTGGATATTCGAGGGTACAACAAAAATGCTTATCCTTGGAAAGCATCTCATGGTGGTCTTTGAATGCTTGGCCAAAACTTTTGGTGGCATCTATGTTTTCCTTCCAAATATCGTAGTCATTCATGGCTTGCAACATTTTACTTCCATGTCCACATACACATCTGATCATTTGCTTATCAATGCCCATCCTTCCGTTGTTGCATTATTGCTTTCATAGGACAATAATTTTTTGAGTCCTTGCAAAATTTCATCATTGTTGTATTTTTTGACAAGGTGATTAGTCATTTCTAAATATTGAATTCTTGACAAAAACATACTTCGAAGACGAGCCCAAAACCACCATACTCCAAAAGAATAATTATCCAATGCGCAATGACTCATTCTTTCTTTATTAATGATTCCTCTTATCATTTTGTTTTTCCCAATGTAGGCTAACTCAGAGTTCATTTGGGTTTTGGAGGCAACTTCACATACCTTGAAAATGAATTCTCGAATCCATTTAATGTTGTTTCCTCCATATAAGAAAATATATTTTTCTTCCCGAATTTGAAAAGAAAAACATATTATTTATAAACAATTATATATATATATATATATATATATATATATATATATATATATATATATGAAAATACAAAGTTACTTGAATGTGGGGTTACCCAATCATTTATTGGTTTGACAATTCTATAATAGAGGCGGCCAGATTGTGGTGCTAGGAGATGAAGAGTCCAAGCAGTTTGTTGTTGCCACAAAAGTTTCTCCTTTTCGCTGTCATACGGTGTAGATTGTGCTGTCTGATGATAAATGAAAATAAGGTAATTAATTAATGTTATAAAATGCTTATATTGCTAGCGGCAATCTTGAAAGAAAAAGAACAATGATAATACGGTATAAATGAATCAAAAAGTAGAAGGTAGCTAGTAGTGTACCACTTCTTCAATTATGCCTTCAACATCCTTTTTCCAAGCATTTATCTATGAATCGATGTTACGTACCAAATCCCTTGTGATTGAATCAATTTTAGGTCCCACATGCCGGGATTCCGAGCTTGTTTCAATGCCGTAAATCCCTTGCTTCAACTCGTTTTGTATGATAAGACTTATCTTATGTGGAACAATCTTTACCCCTATTGTATCTTGTTGAATATAATCAGGGGCTCAGGTGAGCATCATGTGGATGACATTTGAGTGAGCAATTCTTCCTCGACGGTCAAGTGAAACAATTATGGGTTCCTCTCTCCATCTCATTTTAAACAACTCTTCCTTAACAAATCTTGTGAATTGTGGCCTCATCCTTTTTTGTGGATCATTCAACCAATAGAACCACATCTTGTTTCTTACTTTATGACATTGTTGCTCATACTCAGTGCTCCATGATGCATCATCCTGTGTGATTGGGATCCAAATAATATATGCTCTTGAGTTGAAGTCAAACCAATTTAAAAAATGAATCCATTCTTCAAGGATGCCAACACCTGATGTTATTAGCAGCATCACTAATCTCTTTTTCCAATCGCTTAATGCCTAACACATAAAAACAGAAATATTAACATGTATAAAAGAATGGAATATAATGCAAGCCTAATAATTCCTAAAAACCAGTTATCTTCCCCTAACCAAAACGTCAACCCAATTGTGTATACACACCGTACCATAAATCCATAATAGCAATAATTAGGTCATATTGGTGAAATTTGGGAACAATGACCTAGAATCGAGTCTTATCAGTGATAGTGTAGGGGCAACCTCTCAAACTGAGAGGGGCTCCTTGTGCGCAGTGAACAAAAGTTTAGCCTCTCTATTCAACTGAGTTATCATTATTATGCCATGTGTTGGTCATATATATAATTGTACTACGTTTTAAATTTTACATTATTACATATAATAGTTAGATGAAATAGGTCCAGTAATTCAAATATAATATAATTAATTAAACAAATCTAGTTCAATAAATTTTTTTTTCTTTTTAAAACAGCAGTACTGCCGTCTTAATAGTATGGAATTATATTGTTCAAAATATATGGCTGTTTTAGATTCAAAACCTTACCGTCCGACGAAATATCTCCTCATCATCATCTTTGACATTAAACATGAATTTAAAAACTTTTAAATTATTAGAAGAGCCGTGATATATGATGCGGAACAGGAATTAAGGAAATAATAGAGAAATGGTCACATGCATGAAGTCTAAGAGACAAGGAGATTGATGGCTACTTTTTATGGGAAATTTGAATTAGCTTTAAATATTATTAGTATTTCCAATTCTCATTATGTTTATTTTATAGTTCCAATGCATGCTTTTATTATTTACAACTCTTCAGTTTTTCTTAATTCTCTATTTAAACAGACTTTTGTATTGAGAAGTTCAAGTTTGAATATAATTGAAAGTCTTTGAGTTTGAGTTATAGTGTTTGTGTTCTTTTTGTTCTCCCTTGTCCTGCATCAGTTGGTATTCAGAGCCTCAAGTTCCTAGGCGACAACCGAGATAGCGGCATAGCCCTCTCCACTTGTCACGACCCAAGATGGCACAAGGCGGTATCAACAACAAGAGTAACAACCCATCCTTCGGCGGTGACCGTGGAATGGATTGCCTTCGGGTAGCTTTTCAAGTACATGGTGAGAATGTGAATCGCGAGTTTCAAGAAATTCGTAGCATTCTCACGAACATAAGCCTTCGGCTAGAGGGTAATGGTGCAGCGCCATGTGTTATCAATGACATGAATCTGCCAACAAAGAATGTGGCCAGAAGTTGGCAACATCTCCAATACCATCGGCTACCAACTTTTAATGGCTATTTGGACACAGAAGCGTTCTTGGATTGGTGTTTAGAAGTTGATAGCTACCTTAGTATGTTAGAAGTTCCTGAAAATAAGCAAGCAAAATATATTGCCAGTATGCTGCGTGGAAGAGCTCTGTCATGGTGGGAGACTATTCAGAACTACAGAAAAAGACAAGGTAAATGCTCAGTGAAAACATGGAGAAAAATGAGAAAACTTTTGATAGAACAGTTTTTGCCTCAGGATTACCAAATGCATTTCTTTCAAAAATATTGTAATGTTAATAAATATGCAGAGGACATGTTATGGATTAGAGCATGTCACTACTGGAAATCTCGCTATTTCCGTCCAACCTTTCCGTCCAACCGTAAGTTGGTCGGCATTTTAATAAAAATTTTAACTTTCTATCACTAATGATGGGTGGACGAAAAATTGGTCAGAATTTCCGTCCAACGCACGAGTGTTGGACGGAAATTCCGTCCAACACTCACGCGTTGGACGAAAATTACGATCAACCTGTAGTGTTGGTTGGTAAACTCGAATTGACTGATGGGTAGAAATTAAAAATGTAGGCATTTTAATTTCCGTCCAACATTAATTAAAATATTTTAGCTAAAATATAAAGGGATATTGAAATAGTGGACACTAAATAGAGAAGCGGGAAATATAGAACTTTGGGTGGGAAAAGGGAAGTTTGGCAATCAGCCTCTCTCTTGTAGACGAAGTTTTGCTATAGACCGTCTATTTTTCAGACTTCCCGCTCCAGCTTCTCACTCTTCTCACTACTCTGCGAATCACTCTGCTCCACTCCAGTCAAATATTCTCGGCGCCATCGCGACAGTCGTTCTTGCTGCAAATCTCCTTCCCGTCGCCATGGAGACAGTCGCCTCTTCCTGTCAAAGTCGCTTCCGGCGTCTCCGTCTCTATTGAACTACAAGTTAGTTCATTACTCAAATCTTAAACCCTAATCCCTAAATTCCTAATTTCATTTATCCCTAAATCATATTTTGATTAAGCCCTAAATCTGTATATCTCCTTTTAATGTAATTTTATTGTTGAACTTTCCTTATTTTATTATAATAAATTTCTGATTTTATTGTTGAATTTGATTAAGCCCTAATTAAATCCGTGTGGTTGCATCCCAAATTATATTTTTTTGAATGTTGTTTTAGACATAGTAGATTTATATAGATCTTGAAGTTGTTAGTTCAAGTTCTTATAATGGGTCATTCTTGGATTTTGAGTATTGGGTTGTTTGTTTTGACAGTGAAGGGAAAAAGAGAAGGAAGTGTGGAGTTAGGATTCAGGAGAAGAATTCATGGGAGAAAAATGAGGGAAACACGATGTATTTGTTACTCTCTCATTTTTCCTTTAAAAATTAATATTTTGTTTCTTTTCATTATTTTGATTGTAATAACCTTCTTATAATGCAGTCCATATGTGTTCTTATAATGCAGTCTATATTGTCAAATATGTTTTATTGATTTTCAATTCCTATGTAATTCATATTCAAAAAGGTCCTATCTAATTATAGTATATCACTATCAAACTTGTCTGTTGGGTTAGATATATAGGTGTTTATTATTGCAGCAGTTTATAACTACACAGAGCAGCTATTGGGTTACTATTATGAATTCTCAGAAACAAAATGTAAGAATCAGTTGTTATAATAGTTGAATTATGAATATTTTGGATTTACTATTTTTCTTGATGTAGATAACTTGACAGAAGCACTCATGTTCTTATCACATTTTGTTGGTATGTCCATCATGTTTGTTTTTCTTTCTCAGCAACCAAGGGAGACTTGCAATAGTGATATCATGACAAGGAAGGTGTCTGTATATGTGAGTCATGGTAATTGTTTCATTAATATTGAATTGTTGCAAGGCCATTTTTCCTCACATAGTATGTCTACATATTACTTCATGAAAGGCTTTATATCTTTTGACATGATGAATGGCTATATTTAGTTGGCTTATTGTGGAAGATAAGATGAGGAAGTAATAGTGGACCTTGCAAGGCCATTTCTCCTTCTCAGAAAAAAAAAAAAAAAGATTCTTTTCAGATTTATTGGTTCATCAAACATCAAATCCAATGTCATCAAATCCTTGTAACGTTGGAGTCCAACTTAATCCCCTTGTTTCTCTGGGCATTCAAAATCTATCATTTACCTCTGACTTTCTATTTAGGGTTCTGATGTTTATAAATGACCCAATTCTGAACTCAGCCCCGCAAAAGTTGCACTTGAGGAAACTTCTCATGTTTCCGACAACCGAGGTATCCAGATGCTAGGACAAATAAAGCATGGCTCATGCCGTCCTCGAGCAATATTATTCAAGGTTCTTGCAGATACTGTAGGTCTTGAAAGTAGGCTAGTTGTGGTAAGTTTTCTGTCTTTCGTCCTACCCATTTATAAATCAGAGATGAGAAAATTGCACTTGGCTTGCTATCTTCCTTTTAAGTTTTCTTCTTGTTCATCTCTTGTTGTTACATTTCTCTTATATTTTTCACTTTTCAAAAACAGGGTTTGCCTACAGGAGGAGCTTATGAGTGCACAGACTCATATAAGCATATGTCAGTACTAGTTGTGTTGAATTCGATGGAACTACTTGTTGATCTAATGCGGTTTCCTGGCCAATTGATCCCTCAATCTGCCAAGGCTATATATATGACCCACATATCTGCTGCTGGTGAGAGTGACTCTGCAGAAAATGATTCATGTGATTCACCATTGGAGCCTAACAGCCCTCTCTATGGGGTTACAGAGAGAGGAGATCTTGAGAGGTTGATGAAAAGAACATCCCTTATTATTTCTAATATTTGTCATTCTCTTTCATTTTTGAGGAGATCTTGAGAGGTTGATGAAAAGAACATCCCTTATTATTTCTAATATTTGTCATTCTCTTAATACACTAAACACATGTGATTAACTAGAAACAGTGGTGGAGAAGTGTAGAAAATTTTGCAGAACTTACATATCTATACCATCAAGAAAGTAAGGTCATTTTTGCTAGAAATCACTTTAGAAATGCATGAGAAAAATGTTTATTTGATCAAAGCCATCATCTTATATTAGTTGCATTTGCAGGTATACCCATCATCTACACTTGATCAAAGTCATTGAAGTAGAAGGATGTGGATGCTGCATTGATCACATCCATAGAAGAAGTGCCGGATTTAAAGGCTTATTTGGGTGCATCGAGCATACTTAAGTAGTATATATTTTTGTTGTATGGTATTTATAGTCTATTGTTGGAAGTACTATGAACATGACTATTTTTGTTGTAAATTTTTTTTATGTTTAAATATATTTTTAATTTGAAATTTAGTGTGTTCATTAGTTTGTTACGTTGATGACATAATTTATTAACAATATGTATAAATAAAATTATGGTAATATAAAAACAATAAAAACATTCCATATGATTTATAATTTTCCTACCTAACAGTTGGAAGGAAAATAACAAAATATAATATGTGAGTTTTCCGTCCAACGCACGTAGTTGGACGGAATTTCCGACCAACATATGTAGTTGGACGAAAATTTCCACGTTTTAAGAATGGTGGGTTATTGTCCGAAATTTCTGTCCATTTTTATATATTGGACGGAAATTCCGACCAAAAAATGGAGTTGGACGGAATTTCCGACAAGCATTTTTCCGAACGTTCAATTTGATCGGTATGTTGGACGGAAACCTCATTTCCGACCAATATATCGCGTTTTCCGTCCAACATTCATTGGACGGAAAACGCGAGATTTCCAGCAGTGTGTGAAATTCCAACAAGCGACAATCAACTTCAAGAAACTCCCAAGCCACAGATTGTCGTCAAGGTTCAAGAACAACTAATAATGTCAGCATCTCCATTATGGACACAAGGTAAAGCTTTTAATATGAATTTTCAAGCTGAAAATCTGTTGACTGAAGTTATTCCAAATAAACACTCCCTCCCCCCTACAAGAGAACTTGTTGAGGTTAACAACCAACATACGCATGAAAACAATGCTGCTCACTTTCATCAATTTCAATCTCCACCATTCACACAAGGGAAATGTTTGAAGAGAAAAGAACCTGACTACTATTCAGATGAAGGTTGGGCATAAAGATCCTTTGATCCTGAGGATGATAATATCAAGGAGAGAGAAGGTGATTGCAAAGACGAAATTGAGATTGCTAAGGAAGATGATGGGCATTTGAGTTGTGTCGTGAAAAGTTTAATGTACACCAAGGAAGAAAAGAGTTCCTTCCAACCTAAGAGGATTTTCAAAGCATTGTATGAAATTTATGAGGACACTAAGAAATTAGTGATCATAGATCTGACTGCTTATCAGAAACAACCTAACTTTATCCAGCTGCTGCAAAAGTATTATGGAAATATAAGGACTGAAAATATAACAAGGGGTGTTGTTGAAGCTCAAGATGAAGTTATGGCTAAACTTGATGCTACCGAAGTAAGGTATAAAGCCCGGGCTAACACAAGGCAGCGTAAGAAAACTTGTAGAAATGGTGAGAAGATTATGGTCTTTATTCATAAGGATCATGTGCTCACGAAGACATTTCACAAATTGAGTGCTAAGAGGTATGGTTATTTTAAGGTTCGTAAAAAAAAAAAATGATTGTGGTTACATGCATGAAGCCCGGTGAAGTACCACTGTATTTTGACGACTCGGGACGAGTCTTTCACAACCAAGGGAGAATGATGCGGAACAGGAATTAAGGAAATAATAGAGAAATGGTCACATGCATGAAGTCTAAGAGACAAGGAGATTGATGGCTACTTTTTAGGGGAAATTTGAATTAGCTTTAAATATTATTAGTATTTCCAATTCTCATTATGTTTATTTTATAGTTCCAATGCATGCTTTTATTATTTACAACTCTTCAGTTTTTCTTAATTCTCTATTTAAACAGACTTTTGTATTGAGAAGTTCAAGTTTGAATATAATTGAAAGTCTTTGAGTTTGAGTTATAGTGTTTGTGTTCTTTTTGTTCTCCCTTGTCCTGCATCAATCTTTGACATTAAACATTAATTTAAAAACTTTTAAATTATTAGAAGAGCCGTGATATAATGCATTTCGCAATGCTTCATAAGATTCCTCCTCCTTTTTCTTTGCTGCATATATTCATATGAAAAAACAATGTATTACTATGTGTGTGCATCATCTTCAATAAATAAATCAAATGCATAAATATTTGGCAACGGCTTTATATATAAAATCAACTAACCTAGTTCTGCAGAGAAAGTAGCCAATAAGGTGGTTATTTCCCTATGTTCATTTTGAACCCTGTAACAAAAAAGAAATTAAAAATAAAAATAAAAAATCAACAAACTAGTAAATTATGTAATTTTGGGTGATTAGGGTTGGGGTTCAGCCTTTTGGAAGAATGTAATTTTGGGTGATTTTTTATGAGATGAGTCGAGATACAAATGTAATATTTATGCTGTGAAAATGTAGTACTAATTAGAAATAAATAAAAATGTATAGACTAATATTTTCGGACTGAACAGTTACTTCTAAGAAAAATTGTAATATTAGTCATAGATAAATTATATTGATTGTTATTTATGAGAGAAAATGTAATACTTATGAAAAATTGGACTCATCTCACGGAATCACATATGAGAATTCGTGAGACTGTCTCGTAGAAGATTTGCCATGTAATTTTTTACATACAATGTCATGAGGCATTGTATAGTACTATCTGAGGGTATGTACTAGATAAACCTTACCTTGTGACCTTAGCCACGCCCATAAATGACTATATATAGAGAGAGAGATAAACTAGTATAGGTTTCTCATAGCGCAGTACGACGCGAGTTAACCGATTAAAACCAAGAATACCTACTAATAGTCTGATCCACTATATTGATATTAACTAATAATGAATATATCAAAACATTAAGTTAAATCTTACATGAAGTGAGTGTCACATGCGGCATAGGCATAAGAGGCAGAGTTAACAAGAGTTGTGGCTATCCAATAGGCAGCCATTGGCAAAGCTGAACTTATGGACTATGACTGCTACTTTGTTTCAAATGTGCCAACTTCCCAGCTAATCCTTTGCCTTTGCCTTTGCACAGTCGAGAAATAAGGATGGATTCTCCGTGGATTATGGAGAAAGCTCCTAGCATAAGGACTAACTTATCCTCCCAACAATATGGAGACACAATTTTTAGTACATGATGAATAATGGTGGAGTGTTGATTTGCAATTCCACCGAAAGCTATCTGAAAATAATGACCAAAAATAGAACCATATACCCTATTAGTCATCCCAAGTATTACTATTCATTTTGCATATATGCAATTGATCATCCATCATATATAGCTCCAATCCAAATAATCACACCTGATATGAAAGTTGTCTGATATGAAGTGGAAGTTGCTTGTAAGTATCGTCTAGCTCTTCTAGTACATTCAACTCCTCTACCATCACTTTTTGACCAGTACCCTGCAGATCCCCATACTACATAAATAATAATTCATTTATAAAATAAAAACCACTGTCATACATGCCTTAGTTGTATAGTCCCACATTCTAACTATTTTAATTTGTAGGACAGTTAAAGTCAAACATAAAATAGTTTTAAGATATCATGAAGTAATAAGTGGAATGACAAATCATTTGTCTGTCGTTTTTATTTTTTATTTTTTATTTTTAAGTAACCAAGGAAACTTGTAGGTACTACCCAAATGTGTATACTAGATAAATTCTACTTTGTGATCCTAGCCGACGACAAAGGACACTATTGAAGTAAACCAGTGATAAGCACTAATTCTTAGTACTTTTATGTGCACAATTGATATCAAACTCGTGCTTATTTGATTCCTTTGTGTGATTTGGAGGCATTGATTGTAGCATCATGTAAATTGGAGCTCAATAAATAATTAATTAAAATATAAGATAGTAAAATAGTGGGTTCGTAAAAAAATTGAGAAAAAAAATCTCAAACTATTGAGGATGCCCTTAGTGATCAAGGCTGCTTAGCCGCATTCATTTGAAAGATTTAGACCTCAATCAAATCTTAATAGTCATGGCTATGCGTGTTGGGAATTAAAAAAATTGTATAATATAACTTTGTTATTATGATATATATAATTTGTGAATATAGAATTATTTGAATCTTTAAAATATAGATTAATATAAATAATTTTAATTTGTAAATTATTCAAATATAATTTTCATTAAATTTAATATATATTACTCCGTACTACTTAATTAATTGTGCTAGGGACCAGTGTCAAGCCGATTATATTGAATAACTGTTTGACTAACAATCAAATATCAATAAAAAAAAATATTTTTGGGTAAAAAAAGTTTAATTATTTTAATTAAAATAATAACGTAGCATAAAATCAAAAAATGGCTAAAAGTTAAATAAAAATAAAAATGTAAGTTAATGAAAATTAACATTGAGTTCAATAAAATTATAAAAATCAAATACACAATAAAGAGATTCATAGCTATCATCATACAATATCATGATCATGACAACAAGTGAAAGTTAAAAACTTCTGCATACGGCGAGAGCATTCAGGACATCTTTCATTTTCAGGAATTTTGCTCAAGATAATTGGATATTCAAGGGTACAACAAGAATGCTTATCCTTGGAAAGCATCTCATGGTGGTCTTTGAATGCCTGGCCAAAACTTTTGGTAGCCGTTATGTTTTCCTTCCAAATCTCATAGTCATTCATGGCTTGCAACATTTTACTTCCATGTCCACATACAACCACTTCTGATCCTTTGCTTAACAAGGCCCATCCTTCAGTTGTTGCATTCTTGCTTTCATAGGATAATAATTTTTTGAGTCCTTGCAAAATTTCATCATTGTTGTATTCTTTGACAAGGTGATTAATCATCTCTAAATATTGAATTCTTGACAAAAACATACTTCGAAGACGGGCCCAAAACCACCATACTGCATTAGAATCATACAATGGGCAATGACTCATTCTTTCTTTATTAATGATTCCTCTTATCATATTGTTTTTCCCAATGTAGGCCAACTCAAAGTTCATTTGGATTTTGGAGGCAACTTCACATGACTTACTAAGGAATTCTCGAATCCATTTAATGTTGTTTCCTCCATATAATAAAATATATTTTTCTTCACGAATCTGAAAATTAAAGAAAAACATATTAGCTAATTGATAAATAAATAATTATATATATATGAAAACACAAAGTTACTTGTTTGGCAATTCTGTAATAGTAGCGAGTTTGTGGTGCCAGGAGATGAAGAGTCCAAGCAGTTTCTTGTTGCCACAAAAGTTTCTCCTTTTCGCTGTCATACGGTGAGGATTGTGATGTCTGATGATAAATGGAATTAAGGTACCTAATTAATTAATGTTATAAAATGCATATATTGCTAGCTGCAATCTTGAAAGAAAAAGAACAATATATGATAATACGGTATAAATGAATCAAAAAGTAGAAGGTAGTAGTGTACCACTTCTTCAATTATGCCTTCAACATCCTTTTTCCAAGCATTTATCTGTGAATCGATGTTACGTACCAAATCCCTTGTGATTGAGTCAATTTTAGGTCCCACATGCCGGGATTCCGAGCTTGTTTCAATGCCGTAAATCCCTTGCTTCAACTCTTTTTGTATGATAAGACTTATGTTATGTGGAACGATCTTTACCCCTATTGTATCTTGATGAATATAATCAGGGGCCCAGGTGAGCATCATGTGGATGACATTTGAGTGAGCAATTCTTCCTCGTCGGTCAAGTGAAACAATTATGGGTTCATCTCCCAATCTCATTTTAAACAACTCTTCCTTAACAAATCTTGTGAATTGTGGCCTCATCATTTTTTGTGGATCATTCAACCAAAAGAACCTCATCTTGTTTCTTAATTGATGACATTGTTGCTCATACTCAGTGCTCCATGATGCATCATCCTGTGTGATTGGGATCCAAATAATATTTGCTCTTGAGTTGAGGTAAAACCAATTTAAAAAATGAATCCATTCTTTAGGGACGCCAACACCTGATGTTATTAGTAGCATCACTAATCTCTTTTCCCAAGCCCTTAATGCCTAACATATAAACAGAAATATTAACATGTATATAAGAATGGAATATAATGCGTATACACAGCGTACCATATTAGCAATAATTAGGATATGATGCCCGCATGGGTAGCTCAACTGGTCATAAAGGTGAAACTTTGGAATAATGACCAGGGATCGAGTCTCACCAGCGGCAGTGTTTAGTTGGAGTCACCATGATTGTAGCCTTTTGGAATAATATTTAGGATATGATTGCCCGCATGACAGTTCAGTTAGTTACAAGATCGAGTCTCACCAATGACAATGTGAAATTAACCTCTTAAAGTGAGAAGGACTCCTATATGATTTTACTATAATTTTAAAATTTACATTACATATATTAGTTAGATGAAATAGTTGTAGTAAATCCAAATATAATATAATTAATTAAACAAATCTAGTTCAATAATTTAAAAAAAAAAAAAAAAAAAAAAAAAAAAAACAGCAGTACTGCCGTAGTAATAGTATGGAATTATATTGATCGAAATATGGCTGTTTAGATTCAAAACCTTACCGTATGATCATGCCACCAATGAAGAAATATTATCTCATTATCATTTTTGACATTAAACATTAATTTAAAAACTTGTAAGTTATTAAAAGAGCCGTGATATAATGCATTTCGCAATGCTTCATAAGATTCCTCATCCTTTTTCTTTGCTGCATATATTCATATGAAAAACAATGTATTAATATGTGTGTGTATAATCTTCAATAAATAAATCAAATGCCTAAATATTTGGCAACGTAGCTTTACACTAAAATCAACTAACCTAGTTCTGCAGAGAAAGTAGCCACTAAGGTGGTTATTTCCCTATGTTCATTTTGAACCCTGTAACAACAACAACAACAACATGAACAACAACAACAACAACAACAACAACAACAACAACAACAACAACAACAATAATAATAATAATAATAATAATAATAATAATAATAATAATAATAATAATAAGCTAGTAAATTATGTAATTTTGGGTGATTTTTTTGTGAGATGGGTCGAGATAAAAAAATATAATACTTATGTTGTGATAAAAAATGTAATACTAATTAGAAATTTAAAAAATGTATAGATCAGTAATATTTATGGATTGAACAATTACTCATAAAAAAAATTAATTATAATATTAATCATAAATAAATTAATTGATTGTAACTAATGAAAGAAAATGTAATACTTATGAAAAATTAGACTCGTCTTACGGATTTTCTGTAACTAACCGACTAAAATCAAGAATATGTACTAATAGTACACTATATTGATATTAACTAATAATGAATATATAAAAACATTAAATCTTACTTGAAGCGAGGGTCACAGGGATAGGCGGCACAGTTAACAACATTTCTGCCTATCCAATAGGCAGCCATTGGCAAGGCCGAAATGACAGATTGTGGAGGGGAGTAAGATAGGCATTGTTTCATCTCAACCACACATTTGGTCAGTTCTATGGCTGAGGATAATAATGGTGTTGGAATTGGACTCTGATGGCTACTTTGTTTCAGATGTGCCAACTTCCCAGCTAATCCTTTGCCTTTACGCAGTCGTGAAATAAGGGTGGATTCTCCATGGATAATTGAGAAAGCTCCTACCATAAGGACTAACTTATCCTCCCAACAATAAGGAGATAGAATGCTCAGTACGTTATGAATAGTGGAGTGCTGATGTTTTGCAATTGCACCAGAAGCTATCTAAAAATAGAATTAATCATCCTATCAGTCATCGAAAGCATTACTATATATACATTTTGATCATCCATCATCATAGCTTTCATACCTCGAATGAAAGTTGTTTGATATGAAGTGGAAGTTCCTTGTAAGTATCGAGCTCTTGGAGTTGATTCAACTCTTCCACCGTGGCTTTTTGAGCAGTACCCTGCAGATCCATCCCCATAGTACATAAAATTTTCATTTAAAAAATAAAAACCAAAGCCTTCGCTTCTTCAAACCATTATATTGTTATACGACATGCATGCTTTAGTCGTATGTATAGTACCATAATCTAACTACTTTTGTTCCTAGGCCGGTAAAGTCAAACATAAAATATAATTTTAAGATATCATGAAGTGATAAGTAGAACGACAGACCATCTCAAGGCTAAGAGTCTTTTCTGCCATGCTCAAAATGGAATTGGTGTTAAATTCTCTACCATCATAGTTGTGAGTGGACAAAACCTGTTCCCTGATTATACTCTCATCAACAGGTTGGCTGCATAGTGATGTGAGCATCATTGTTGGTTGTGAAGTTACTCTCTGGGATACAAGTAGACTTGTTTGGGCTGCCATATTGAATGGAGAATATATATTATTAGCTACTTGAGGGGAAAATGAGCTGAGGGTGACAATTTATAACTAAGATTGATACATATCATCACTCACCAAAACATCACTTATATATAATAGCATTTGGAGTAGAAATGGAGGAGAAGAATCGAAATGCCTATCAGATAATCAAAAAGCTAAAGAAAGCAAAATTATTCTTATCCTTCAGTGCACTCTAATCCTCCAAGAATGCATGCCCAGATCGATGCTCACTGCTAGTAAAGCTAAGGGAGGGTGGAGCTTAGCTTGTTATTCCATGCATCCTTTTCCTAGCTCCTTTACATTTGTCTGTCTTTTTTTTTTTTTTGAGTAACCAAGAAAACTTGTAGATATTATTTCTGGGTGAGTGTATTATACACTCAATTTTAGAGCGTGCAATATGGACAAGAGCCCAGGGCGTCAATTTTTAGAGGGCCCAATTAATATTTATTTTTGACCCAGTTAATTAATATAAATTGGAAGTGTACTGAAGTAGGAACTGTGATTTTTGTATTCAGTTGGTGTTACACCCTTCATCCTTATTCGAAGTAAAAATAGCATATTTTACGGTATTGATTTTAAAAATTGTGCTTATACTTTTGGTAGGACCTCATTTATTTATAAGAACGGGGCCACAAAAAATCCAAAAACCGGCTCTAAGTGTATACTGCGTAATGCTTTGTAATCCTAGGTGACAATGGACCACAATGAGGTAAATCAGTCTAAGATGTCCAAAGCTAACTCAAACCAATTAAAAATGTCAATAGACCGCTCTGGTGGAGTTGAACTTATAACCTTTAGTCACTAAATCAATAGTTTCACTGTGTGCCCTTAGAGTTGGGGTTCAGCCTTTTGGAATAGTAGTTTCACTGTCTGTCTTTGTTGCTTCTGTCCAGTACACCCAGTGAGACACGCAACTTCAGTTCGGACCATTCTTCTTCTTTTAGACTATACAGATTCTAATATCATCTTTAAGCCTGTCTGAAGTGCATGTGCAATTTCGTATATATTGACAAATGCCTAATCTGCAGAAAAGATATTGTATTCCCACCAAATTAAGTTTTATATATTTCTATTTCTTTCTGATCCCATAATTAAAAATAATAATGGCATAGTATATAGGAAGAAAAAAAAAAAAAAAAGACACATTAATTTTAACATAGAGATCGAAAGGTAAAAATCAGGGGTCTTTTTCGGTGGTGCCAAGTTAGAAACCCATTATCTTTTGTAGGTACACTAGTAACAAAATGAACAAATTAAAGGAGATTGACTTTTCGCAACCCTTCTAAAAAGAAGGTTGGTGTATTCTTAAAAAAAAATCGCGGTGGCATAACTGTAAATATTTAAATAAGAATCCACGACACGGTTGCTAACTAAAACGGTCGCGGTCTGAAAAGGCAAAAAGGAAGATCTCATGGTAGTTGCAGACGACCTTGGTAGGAGATACTTAAAACTTGATCGGGAAAAAGACGCCAACCATAAAAGAAGTAGTAGTAGAACTAGAAAATGTTAAATCTCCCACAACCTCATACGTGGCAAAGAATTTTGAGGGCAAAAGGTTGTCGGAGGTTGAACCAATGACATTTTTTGAAACGAAACTAATTATACATGGACCACAAGGAAAAATTGCAGTACTACATCACTAGACGCACACCCAACCCGTTATGAATTGTTCGATACATAAACGATGACATTGTTTAAGTGATAGTATTTTTGACATGCACTAATTTTGTGTAATTGTTAAATTGGATAAAATCGTTAGTGTTTATTTTGGATGGTTTTTAATAATTTAATAAAGACTTGATGCATTGGGTGATTGGAGCAAGCCTAGAGTTGAACAAAATTCGTTACAAATATTATATTTGTGCTCAACATGTTCTGAGATTTTTCTTTTAAGGGGGTGGGAATGTGGCCCGTGGAATCAAGGTTTTTCCATTCACATGAGTGATAGAACATATATTGTAGTATGAATTAATATTTCACCCAACTTGATTAGTCATATTTTCTTTTCTGGCTCTTAGTTAGTTACAAGGCTTAGTTTCACCTTATGCCAAAAGAAAAAATTCTCATTATGGGCTTTACACAACCCGACATCACTTAACACCAAACGGAATAGCCCCTTTCATTAATGAAGGCAACACCTTAGTCTAGAAAAAGCTAAGTTATGGAGATTAGAAGCTTAATGCATTCCTGGAACTCCAAGTACTCCTCCAAAGGTGTACGTGACAATGTGGAGGTAAGAAACCATTTCCTTATGTCGTTGCAATGCCACTTGATGGATAGGGGTGATCTCATTGTACGCTCGGATAGTTGGTAGCTTTTTGTTCTTTTCTATCACACACTTAGCAGCCTTGACAGGAGTGTAGTATGCGGTGAATCGAAAGCAAGGTAGGGAATGAAGATTCCCCGGGATGTTATATCTCAAGGATGAAAATTTTAGAGTTTAACGATGTGTGATTGAACACGAGTGAATAAAAACCTACAAAAAGCTAGGTACAAGTGTATGCAAAAGCCATCGAGTATCGCAAGTAACAAAGCAAGCAATAGAGCAAGTAGCAAAGTGAACGAGGGAGTAAGCAAGCAAAGCAATCAACTAAGGTAATACACCACATACTACTCATAAGTGCACCACTCAGCAGTACTTAGTGCACCACTAAAATATACATTGTCGACAAAATTACAAAATTGCCTATGCGTTATTCCTCATCTGCATTGATTTCAATCCGTCTGATATGATTTTTCATCCTACTGTTTTGACATTCCGCACGACCGCATATGTGTGTGTGTGTTTATCCGGAGACTTGGACCAGACATGGATGCCCTATGAGTTGGCTCTCTTTTTCCTTCGACGTCGTCTACGCATAGGTACGCCCACACCACTAACACATCGTGCCAGTAGGGGAAACACATAACTGAGGGACCAAACTCGCCACTTTACTCATAACTGAGGGACTAAACTCGGATACTCCCATAACTTAAGGACTGAGTCGGAACTTGGTTATAACTCAGGGACTAAAGATGCAATTTTCCCTTTTTTAATGTCTCTTTTTTTTGGGTGAAGTCCAACTGCATTTTTCTAATGTTTATTATTCATTTCTTTCATGTTTCAGATATGAAATTTTCCAGCTTATGGTAAACCTTTATACTGAGAGGTTTATTTGGCTGAGAAAGCTTAAGTGACCAAGCTAATAATCTGATAAATATAGAGATTTAAAAGGTATTGAATATTCATTTATTAAAAAATAATTAATTAGACTTATACAGATCCTATCCTCTCCTCTCCGTTCCCAATTTCCCATTCCCGGCGAACACGAACGCCGACGGCGTAGGCGTTTCCCTCCGGTCAGCTGCGGTGTTGACGACGGTGAAGACCGGTGGACGTTTCCGGTGGACGACAGCGTAGTCGTTTCGATACATCCAACTATTTGTAACGTAGACGTTTCCTCCTGCCTTGTCTTTCGGTTTTGTCTCCATCTTCAATCCAAGACATAAAAGAATAATCAAATCCCTTGGGCGTGATACTCAGATTCCAGAATATTCATCTCTATCTCCATTCGCCCAACTCACCCAGTTTGAACATACTGATTTTAGTTAGCAAATATGGTGTCTTTGGGTTTGACTCAGCAATTCCAAATGCGATTCAACAAGAACTCTACTGCGGATTTTCCGACCAAGGCGGCTCAACCACGGCTTTGCCATTTTGGCAAAAACAGTGTCCGATTCAGAGTGTTGGCTTCGGAAAGCCAGGCACCAGAGCCCGATCTCAGTGTCACTGTAAACGGGCTGAAAATGCCCAACCCCTTTGTCATCGGATCGGGCCCTCCCGGCACCAACTACACCGTTATGAAGAGGGCCTTCGATGAAGGTTGGGGCGCTGTCATCGCCAAAACGGTATCTTGCTCATCTTTTTATAGTCTCCATAACTTCATATTGAAATCTAGATTGAATATTGTTAGCTATAAAAGCCTAAGCTGATAGTTGGTTTGGACATTAATGGTTATATGCTCAACATGCCGCCTCACGTGTGTAACACGTGGACTGACTCTATACCAAATTGAAGCGTGTGCACCATCTCAACTAAAAGCCTAAGCTGATAGTTGGATTGCACATTAATGTTATATGTTCAACACTTTTAATGTGCTTTTGAACAATAGAATTGACTTTGATATTGTCATATGCTGTAATACACTACAGGTTTCCTTGGATGCTTCAAAAGTTGTGAATGTTACTCCCCGATATGCCAAGCTTCGAGCAGCAGGATCAAATGGCTCTGCAAGAGGACAAATTATTGGCTGGGAAAATATTGAACTTATAAGTGATCGACCATTGGAAACAATGTTGAAAGAGTTTAAGCAATTGAAAGAAGAATATCCGGATAGGATACTTATTGCTTCAATCATGGAAGAGTATAGCAAAGCTGCCTGGGAGGAACTTATTTACCGGGTGGAGGAGACTGGAGTAGTAAGCGAAGAATTGGCTCCTCATTCCTTAACTGCTACTCCACATTTTCAAACTCAATAGGCTTCTTTGATAATCTTTACCTCGAAACTGTTTTGTAGGATGCAATTGAAATCAATTTTTCTTGTCCTCATGGCATGCCGGAACGTAAGATGGGTGCTGCTGTTGGACAAGATTGTGAACTGTTGGAGGAGGTTTGTGGATGGATTAATGCCACCGCTACTGTCCCTGTTTGGGCAAAGATGACACCAAACGTTACTGACATTACAAAGGTATGCTTGATATGGAGTTCTTCATATGATTAATGTTGATAACCTCTTTTGTTAATCCAAAGGAGGTAATGGCCCTGTTTGGTAAATAGCTGTTAGCTGATTGTCAATTAGGGGGTATAACTAGTTGATAACATTAGCTGTTGTAGAATAGTGTTTGGTAAATTAGCTATTAGCTGATAGCTGATAGCTGTTTGGTATAATTTCTTTTTTGAAAAAGCTAATTAAAGAAGTTGCTCGGAGTAACTTTTTGAATTTTAACATTTTGGAGTTACAAAAAGCTAATTAACCAAATACTTATATAGATATTTTAACTAAATCAAACAATTAATAGTGGTCAAATAAGCCAAAATTGGCCTATAGGCCAATTTTTTACCAAACAGGGCCAATATGTTTTAACTTCCCTTTGTTCTTTAATATTTCCTGTTAATAACTTCCATATCCCGAAGCAGAAAGAAAATTTTCACTGATATAGTATCTTTCAAGTTTTTAATAGTATTTTTTTTTTAATTCCTTGGGGTGTCACAGCCAGCTAGGGTGTCTCTTAAATCAGGATGTGAGGGGGTGGCTGCCATAAATACAATAATGAGTGTCATGGGCATCAATCTGGATACTTTACGTCCCGAGCCTTGTGTTGAAGGGTTAGTATTTCCAGGGATGCATGTATTCAAATTGGATTATTTTATCAAAAGGTTTACAAATTTCTTTCTCTATTATTTTATCTAGATATTCAACTCCCGGAGGCTATTCTTCGAAGGCAGTGCATCCAATTGCTCTTGCAAAAGTGATGAACATTGCACAGATGATGAAATCCGAATTCGGGGATCAAGGCTATTCCCTCTCTGGTATTGGAGGAGTTGAAACAGGTGGCGATGCTGCTGAGTTTATACTTCTTGGAGCAGATACTGTGCAGGTAGGATGATGTTGTTGAGCATATAACCATTAATGTGCAATCCAACTATCAGCTTAGGCTTTTAGTTGAGATGGAGCACATGCTTCAATTGATGTGACCTTTATTTTGAGTTCATGCAATTATGAAATTGATTTCATATTGCAGATAAGTTGACATGTTTGTAGTTTGTAATGAGACCATCTTTACATCACAAATGGTTACATTATACAATAGCATAGGCATTTTCATGCTTTGGTACATGAGAAGTGTAAGTTGGGATTTAAGAAATTAAAATATATTGAAATCTAGAGGTATATTCTTCCAGATAATAGTTGCATGAACGAATATCTTATCCCCGTCTCTAAGTTTTGGACACAGTATTTTATGATTCTTAACTGGTGTCTTATTTTAGGTTTGCACAGGAGTGATGATGCATGGATATGGACTAGTTAAGAAGCTATGTTCTGAGCTCAGAGATTTCATGAAAAAGCATAATTTTTCATCGATAGAAGAGTTTAAAGGGTATTCTCTCTCTCTCTCTCAACCACTGAGACAAAAAATCATAATTCTAATGTAAAATGTTTCGATTTTAGTCTCTTGATCTCTTCCACTAAGATGTACAAAATGAAGTCTAAGACTCTAAGGCAATAGGATTTGATGTTGTGTATACTCTATACTTACCCTTTTGCTTGTCATTACTTCAGAGTTTCACTTCCATACTTCACAACTCATATGGATTTGGTGAAAAGACAGCAAGAAGCAATGCGCGAAAGGAAAGCTATTAAGAAAGGATTGCAATCTGACAAAGACTGGACAGGAGATGGTTTTGTTCAAGAAACTGAGAGTATGGTTTCCAACTGATTAATGTGTCTTTCCACTTCTATTCTAACAAATAAAAGAACCTCCTATGTACCTGATTTGGGTGAGGTCCATTTCTTTTCTGTGGTTGGTATCACTGTTTATTTATTTCTAATGTAATTTATGATGAAAATAAATTGTGCTAAGATGGTATGTAGTGACATCTCTCATGTGGGAGGTCATTAGGTTGAGAAAGTATGTTTGAACAGTCAGTAGCATTCAGAAAAAAAAAAAAAAAAAAAAAAAAGAAGAGAAAGTATGTTTGAACAGATATTACGATGTAATAAAGTCGGTAGCATTCAAAGGAAAAAAAAATTGATTGGTTGGCTAATTAAGGGTATTCTTGTAATTTAATTCTGGTTACTCTTTGATGTGTCACTTGATATCAGCCTTAGGCTAAATTTATCCCTGAAATTTTAAGGTGAAGTAGGCATTGCAAGGTGAGGTGGAAAAATGAAATATTTGTAAAGATCGGATCGGATTGAACTGTGGATTCAAATTGGATTTATTTATTTCTTCTCCCAGCTATCTTCGTTTCCAGAATCATCCTTCTTTGAAGATTTGATCGGATCCTTATTCACATTTTGATCGCAATTCTTTTGGAAAATTATGGTTTGAAATGATACTCATATTTCTGAATCTTCCATACTTATTATTATTTTGGAAATGAGTGAATGATTTATGGGATGGTAATACTGGTTTGAAAAGAGTTGAGTGTTATTCATTTGGGAACCTTATTATTTATACGAAACCTAGGATTATGTTAAGTAAAGTGTTATGGTGTTGGTATCTAATATACTTTTGAGAAAACTATTTTGAGGAAAGATATATTACTTACCTTTCGTGTTGAATTAAAACTACTTTACTAAAGTTGTATTAAATCTATTTACAAAGTGTAACTATTTTCAAAATTAAAAATGTTAATATTTTATAAGGCGGAATATAGTTTACTTAGCATTTTATGTTAATCCTATCATTTGTGTTTTCCAACCTTATTTGTTTTCAGGATTTGGAGTTGTGGTTAGTTCTAGAGCGTGATGTAGAGGTTGTAGCCTTGGATATGAATTTGGTATAGATTGGTTAGTTTTAGAATCTGAACTGTTAGAATTATAGTTAACTTGTAGGATATAGAGTTGTTGTAATATGGATTTGTAGATAAAAATCTTTGTAGCTATGTGTTTGGGATTAGTTGGTTGCCCCAGTGTGGCATAACACCCAAATGGTTTAGATTTTGATTTCGCTTCCGTATTTGTATTCAGCCTTTTTGTAATAAAAGTCTTTTATTCTGATTTTAAGTTTGGGGGTGTTACATCTATGCCCTCAAATTTTGGAGTGCAATCGGGCATGGCACCGCCAAGTTCAGTTTTCTTTGTTCGTAAGATTGATGACTCAATTGGACTCTTGCTTGAAAATATAATATTGGACATAAATGATCATGGGGTGAGTTGTAACACAGTGTAATTTTAAATTGAGCCCAATAGTATTTGCATTCAAATTGAATTCAGTTGGGCCAGGGCTAGTGGAATTCATGTCAGAAATAGTGCTTACAATTGGGTATAAATAGATCAGTATAATTATATTGTATATTTATATTTTTTTAATATAATGTGTGTGTGTGTGTGTATATATATATATATATATATATATATATATATATATATATATATATATATATATATATATATAAATATATATAATATAATATAAACAAATAGAATATAGAATTGATATATAAATAGATTATATATTGATTTTTTCATATATTAATTTATTTTTTAATGCTATAGTACATTATATATAAATATATAAATATTTATTACACAAATCCTCTTTTTTTACCTTTTAACATTATTTTGCTTTATTTTTGAAAAATGTAATAGTTTTTGGTCAAAATGTTATTAAACACAATAGGATAAAATTTAATAAATTTTTACAAAATAAAAATATGGACACTTAAAATATTTAAAATTTAAAAATGGAAGGATTTTTTGATCGTCATTGCAAAGAGTAAGCTGCATGATTGCATCCCAAATTAGTCAGCCCAAAGTCTTTCTTAATTGGTTTCTTATCCAAGTCTTGTTATTATCTTCCAACTGGCATGCATGTGCTCTATGATAATTTAATTGGTGCAAGTGTCAAAGTCATATAATAGGTTAAATATGCATAATTAGCTTTGCTTTTGTAACTTTATTACTTTTGTGTACAAATTGTTAACTTTTTATCACTGTACCGAATCGATTATCAGGCCGGCCATTGCCCATTGGTGTCCTTAAAATGCGTGGAAATTATGGTCCACACAATGTTACGTGAATCATAATAAAAAGTACATTATTTTTGTACTGAATGTATATTATACAATATAATATATACTCAGTATAGAAATAATGTACATCTCCTGAATACAGTGTTCATTATTTTTGTATTGAATGTACATTATTTTTGTACTGAATCTACATTATTTTACAGTATACAAAATATGGTCCATAGAACTTGTGTGGACCATGGTCCACACAATAATGATTGAATGCAAATGGCAAGCTTTTTGGATTATATCCAAAAAAAATTTTGAATGTTAGTCACTCTATTATATTGTAGTATCTGTTCAAATATATTTTCTCAATTTAACGAAGTATACAGAGTCAACAATACCTCAACTGAGGCTCGATCTTATGACATAGGTGAAATCACTACATGTCAAATTAGTTCTTTTATTTTTAATTTTATTTTTTTGTTTCAAAATGTTGATAGGATTGTAAGGATGACAAAAGTTTTAATTCGTGCAATGTTGACATTATTGCTTGAAAATGTTATATCCAGTCTTTTATTTTTAAAAACAAATAAAGTTAAATGTTATATCTAGGCACCAATTGGAAGTTGGTGTTCTTAATCACAATATAACTTCGGGAAAATTGTAATTTAATTGGTGTTCTTAATCACAATATAACTTTGGAAAAATTGTAATTTATACTCCTTCATAATATGTCAATTATCTATGTCACCCCTAAATTATTAGTAGTGTAAATATTGCTCCTTAATTTTCAAAATGGTACATATATTGCCCCTCTCGTGTCACACGGAAGTGACAATATATGCGAAAATTTATTCATAAAAATGTAATACTTTTAAATCAAAATACATTATTAAGGGTTGAATGGGTCGGACAATCCCAACCAAGTTGGTCAGGCTGTTGACTTAATAATCATAGTGTTACAAGATTAATTTCTTCTTGGTTTGAGCCAAATAACTAAATTAGGGTCACAAAACAGGATTTACCCAATGCGAAATTTCCATTGCGAGACAATCTCATATGAACGAGAGGAAGGTAATAAAATGTGTAATACTTTAAAAAGAAAAATCAACAACAAATTACTTTTATAATAAAACTTTGTTGTCCAATAATACACACATATATATAAAGGATTATGCATTCACACCCCTAATCACAACTCCATTAAGTGGTGAAATCCTAAACATTAAGAAATTCAAAATAAACAAATAATGCATAGGATTTTGCCACATCCTGAAGCTGTAGATTTGTGAGTGACAAAATTCGAAATTATTAGCATTTTTTTTTTTATATTTAAAATAGTATATTTAACATTTTGATATTTTTATTTTTGTCCATATTTTTTTTTGAATGCTACTGGCTCTATTACAATGTAGTATCTGTTCATATACTTTCTCAACTTACTGAAACATTTTGATATTTTTATTTTTGTCCACATTAAAGATACTATAATTGTTATCTTTACTTTACTGTTGCTTAAATGTAAGAGCATCCACAGTTGTGCATATTATGGGGAGATTTCAGAATGAATTCTTCTCAATGGGGATAATAACAAATGTGGGGTGGAGTTATTTGTGGAAATAATCAGCCTGCAAATGAAGGGAGATTTCAGAAAATTGTGGGACCCACCATTAAAGGATCACTGGTGACAGCCACGCGCCACAGCGGGCGCGTGCACCCAGGCGCGCCTGACAGTCTTTATTTATTTATTATTATTATTTTTTTAATTTAATTTTCCTTTTTTTTTTTCCTTTTTTTCTCTCCCCTCCCATCTTTTCTTTCCTAATCACTCTTACATTATCCCCTATTCTCCCCAACAAATGTGGATGCTCTAAGATATTTTGGCCAGACAAGAGCATCTAATTCAACTTTCGCTCATCACTTGAAATGAAATAACAACTTTTAGAATGGACCTATTTTGTCGGTAAGTCTTTTTTATTTTAAAAATTGAATTATTCCCCTCGAGAATAGCATATCATTATTTGAACCTGCTAAAATTGAGGGGTAACCTGCTATCAGATGAAATTGCATACATTTGGAGTGTTCAGTGGTCTAATTGCACTTTATTTTCGTTCAATGGCCTAATTGCATTTTCAAATTACATTTAGTGGCCAATTTGAACCTTATTCCTATAATATAATGTACACTCAGTACAAAAATAATGTCCATCCCCTAAATACAATGTATATTATTTTTGTACTGAATGTACATTATTTTACAGTATACAAAATATGGTCTACACAACTTGTGTGGACCATGGTCGACACAATAATGATTGGGGGAAGGGAGACCTAAGTGTTAATTAGGTGATTTATACATGGACCAAGATTCACATAACATTATAAATTCTGAATCAAAATGACGGGATACAAAATTCATACTCGTAAGGTACAAAATTTCATAACACAAGACACATACTCATGTTAAATATATGTACTTATTTTTCAAAAATGATTTAGGTTCATCATTTGTGTTTATAAACAAAGAATTTCACAACACAAGACATAACACATAATTATTAATTTTTTTGAGTACACACAATTATTAATTTATTTAAGCTAAGGTACAAAATTCCTACTCTTAAGTCGTAATGTACATAATTTTAAAACACAAAACAAAAAACTCATAATATAAGAAACATTACTATTAAGATATCAAGAAGATATTTTTTGGGAGATGTGAACAAAAGCTTCATATTTGGATTATGGCATATGGGCACCTCACTTGAGTGTTGACCCTATATTGTCGTAGAAATTATATATATTATATTCTAGCTTCCACCGCAATTTCACATCTTACTTCCACTCCACAGTATACTTTCTTCGCATAGTTTTCTTGGCCTGTTTGATGATTTTGTTGGAAAAAGAGGATATCTGGCTACAAGAAGAAGACATCAATTCAACACTCTGCGCTTTAATTTTCATCCTCCATACGTCCTCTAAACATGCTGATGTTGAATCCGGTAATATAATTATCATAATCTCCACTCATTCATTTCGATGAGGATTGATCACCATTTTTTTCTTAACTCCCATGCTTATTATCATCCATGACTTTTAACGAATAAATATTTAACATTTAATAGTAGTTCATTAAGCATGAATTTTTACATAATATGTGCTATATGTATGTTCCTTTGCAATAAAGTTGATGAAGGGGAAACCCGATCCGAAAGAAATAATCTAGTGGGTCGGCGAGTTGCCTTCCCCAATTGTAGTTTTTGTTGGGATTCTTTCAGAAAAAAAAAAAAAAAAAAAACTGATTGCTTGATTTTAGAACATATGAAACATATATAGTAGAGTTCACGTGCGATCGCGCCTTTCCGTGCGGTTAGTGCGACCACACTAATAGTTATGAAAATATACACCAACAATGTTAGGAAACGCACAACAAAAAAATGCACAAATTAGGTACGCATCACTAAAGACGCACCATTAGGTATGACTAAAAGCATCACACAGTGTTCGAAAATGCACAATTAGGGTGGAGAGTTATGTTGCATTTTTTTTTTTTTTTTTGGTGTGTTGTGCGTTTTTTGGTATACTTGTGCATTTTATTGTTTTGCATTTTCCTAATACTATTGGTGCATTTTGTTAACACTATTGGTGACTTTTTCTAGCGGCCGCACTGACCGCACGGGAAAGCGCGATATATATATATATATATATATATATATATATATATATATATATATATATATATATATATATATATATATATAATTAGGTTCAAATATGATTGGTGCGCCCAGGTGCGGTTAAATTTGAGGCATTGATCTTACTTAAATCAACATCCAGGATTACCAAAATTTAAAAAAAAAAAAGAATATATATATATATATATATATATATATATAATTAGGTTCAAATACAATTGGTGCGCCCAGGTGCAGTTGTGCGGTTAAATCTGATTCATTGGTCTTGCTTAAATTAACGTCCAGGATTATCAAAATTTAAAAAAAAAAAAAAAAAAAACTTGTTGGGAATTTGGTAATTTTTGCATCTAGATCAAATTTAAGGTGTGTGGGTTTCGTGATTAAGGTGCACGGGTTTTGTGCTTAATGTGAGTAGTTGTGGAATCTTAGGCAAATTATGTTGTGCATCCGTATGCACCATGCATGGTGCATACGGATGCAAAAACAACGTCGTTTTATTAAAAACGTGCGTCTCCCTTTAAAAAAAAAAAATTCAGGTTCGATTCCCAGCAACAACATATGAACTAAAATTCCAGAATCAATGTACTATAATTCCAGAATCGATGAACTATAATTCCAGAGTCTATAAACTAAAATTCCAGAATCTAATCTATGAACTAAAAATTCCAGAATCGATGAACTACAATTCCAGAATCGATGAACTATAATTCCAGAATCAATGAACTAAAATTCCATAATCTATGAACTAAAATTCCAGAATGAATGAACAACATAATGTTGTTGCTGGGAATCGAACCTGAATTTTTTTTTAAGGGGAGGCGCGTGTTTTTAATTAAACGACGTCGTTTTTGCATCCATATGCAACATGCATGGTGCATACGGATGCACAGCATAACTACTCTTAAGTTGCGTCGTTTCCTTCTTAAGATGCGAGATTTGTATGCTTAAGGTGCGTCAGTTGTGTGAAATGTAAGGTGAGTCATTTTAAAACTTTAGGTGGTGGCTTGTGTTCTTAAGGTGCTTTGTTTTGTGTTTAAGGTGCGTGGTTTGTGTATTTAAGGTGAGTGATTTGTATTCTTAAAATGCTTTATTTGTGTGCTTAAGATGCGAGATTTGTATACTTGTACGTCGTTTTAATGCTTAAGGTGCGTCAACCGTATAATCGCATTAGAAGCTTATACCCGTACCTGAACATTTCCCTATGTATATGTACATATAGTTTGATGTTAAGTTTTTGTAAACATACAATTATTGAACTAAGAATTGGTGAAGAAGAATCCAATTAATCAACACTCTACGTTTTCAAGATGATGTAGGATATCAGAGACATGGATGTTGAAAATCCTTTTCCTCCTTTTACTCCTGATGCACCGATGTTACGGTTTCGGCGGTTGCGGTCTAGATTTGGGTCAAAATCACGTTTTGCTGTACAAGGTAATTAATTACTACCAAATATTATATATTTAAACATTCAATTAATTACATGAAAACTAGCTAGCTACTTATGAATTTTATTTTTATTGTTATCTCAATAATAATCTAGGATGATCTACAAATTTTCCTAGCTAGCTAAGGTATACAACTATACATGGAACCAACTAATTAACAATACATTCTTCCAAAAGGCTGAACCTCAACCCTAAGGGGCCCTCTCCCCCAACCCATCCCTTTATATATATGTATGTATATATACATATATAAGTTAACTTCAAAAGGTTATGACCCTAATTATAGTGTAATCTATCAAAAACATTTTATTGTAATTTATGATGTATTTTGTATTTTAATCTTATAATTACTGTTTGGCATTTTGTCATTGACATTTCTAACATCATTTAAACTTTGCCTCCACTCAGAAGATGATTTTTTGGATCCGTCCCAGGATGATCCTGAAGTTCTTTCAGATGCAATATTCCACGACCTATATAATGCTGCCATAAATGGCGACTGGACAAGTGCGGAAGGTATTCTACGTGACAACCCGAGTTACGTTCGTGATAGCATTACAAGAAGAAAGGAAACGGTTCTTCACATTGCAGCCTTGGGAGGAAACACATTATTTGTAAGGAATGTAGTGGAGATGCTAGCAAGTGATGATGATTTGGAAGTGCAAGATGTGTATGGATGTACTGCATTCTATAACGCAGTTGCGTCGGGAGTTGTGGAAAACGCCGAGTGTATGATAGAACTGAACAAACGGCTGCCAAGTATCCGGGCTGGGGCGGGCTGTAAAAATTTTGCTCCTATCCATCAGGCGGCTTTGCTACGACATGAGGAAATGGTTTCTTACCTCCACACTGTCACGCCTTTGGAGGGTTACTTGGATCGCAAGGAACGCATTAAGCTTCTCGAAATTACTATTTATAACGACATGCATGGTATGTAGGTATACATGCTAGCTAGCTAAGCTTTTTCTTGAATGATACTGACTCTATTACATTATAATATCTGTTCAAACATACTTTTTTAACCTAATGAAGGTACAAAAAATCAACAACACCTCTACTAAGACTCGATCTCATGACATCTTATGAGGCTATGAGAGAGGTCACTATATACCATCTGAGCACAATATGTTTGGCCAAAGCTACCTTATTAGTTAGCTATATGTTTTGGTCTATAAAAATGAATAGTTTAAAATAATAGCTTATTTTGAAATAATAACTTTTTTTTATCTTTATTAATTTATAAAAATAACACCATACCATTTTCTTTTTTAATAAAAATCATAATATCTTATTTTATCTTTTTTATTTATTTATATATTTATCAGATAATACAACAATTAATTTTAACAAACATTTTAATTTTATTTAATTAATTTATTAGTTTATTAGCTATTAACTTTTTCAACTTTTAATTAGTATAAGTGTGTCAAACAAAGTCATAATAATTAATTATTATTATATACAGATGTGGCATTAAATATCTTAAAGGAGGACAGAACATTAGCATTAGCTAAATTCAAAGGAAATCGATCATTCTTGCATATGTTAGTTCGCAAACAACAACAACAACCACCTGTAGCACCTGCAGGAATTTGGAGAAGATTTCTTGCTGCCGCCTCAACTACTGCACACTTCCCTATGCGTACTTTCCGTAAGACCGTACCACCTATACATATGCATACTTACATTATCATTTATTATTATTATTATTATTATTATTATTATTATTATATGTTAGTTGTCTCAGCTCAATCGATGCATACATGCATTACATATACACAGTGGCGGATCTAAAAAATCATCTGAGTGGGGGAGAATATATATAAGCTACTATACTTTTAATTTTAACTATATATATGTGTGTGTGTATAGATATAGTGCAAAATGAAATTGAAGAAGAAGAAGAATGTTTAGCAAAGACAAAAGCGGGAGTGTTACTTGACATTATTTGGAAAGAGTATTGTAAGCTACCTGTTAATGAGTTTAGAGAGGAAATTGGGCGTCAAGATGATATACTTCACTATGCTGCAAAACAGGGGAATGTTGAGTTTCTAGACATGGTTCTTAAGAGTAAGCCTGATCTGTTTTGTGAGAGCAATAAAAGAGGGCAGACTATCCTCCATGTTGCTGTGTTATACCGACAACAAAATGTAGTGAATTTTATATGCAAGAAACAAGGTTATAAAAAATATATGAGTCGCCGTCTTGACGGAAACAACAACAACATTTTGCATTTAGCGGCAAAGGCTGAAAACGCATTTTGCAAATCTAAGGATAATGCAGCTGATGACCACCTATTGATATATGATGATGATGATGATGAGGTACGTAAAAATATTGGAGCTGATCTGATCTGATTTGAGCTTGAAATAATTATTTTAAAGATAAAATTGTCTATTTTATGTTATCCATTGATCAGTCTATTTAAATTCCTAGCTAACTAGCTAGCTTCCAATAAATTACAGCTAGCTAATACCGGCTCCTACCTTAATTCACTACTGGAAATTATGGAATTTTCGATCACCTGAAAGGCTGAAAGTAATCATAAATTAAGTTGAAAGCAAAAAGTGGCCGGAAATAGCAACCAAGGTTTTTTCGGATACCAAAAGTGGTCGAAACAAGGCTTTTGACTTGATTTAAGATCACTTTCAGGTGGTCGGAAATTTCATAATTTTCAGCCGTGATTGTACTATACATACAGGAGGAAAAGCAGGTAGTCGCAGAAAACAAAAAAAAAGGATGATCAAGAGGAGGAGGATATTATGTAAGAGCCATCAGCTCTTCGGTTATCCACAGCAACCCAAAAGGAGGTTGTCCCAGCAAACAAGAAAAACGATGATCAGGTGGAGGAGGAGGAGGACATTATGCAAGAATCATCAGCTCTTCGGTTATCCACAGCAGCCCTTCACTATGAAAGAGAGATTTCATGGTTTATGGTGAGAACAACCTATATATATATATATATATATATATATATATATATATATATATATATATATAAGTTCTTGTGCGGTTAGGGTGTCCAGGTGCGGTTGTGTGGTTTAATCTGGGTCATTCATCTCGTTTAAATCAACGTCCGGGATTGTCAAAATAAAAAAAAAACGCGGTGGCAATTTTGTAATTTTTGCATGGGGTTGTGCTTAACGTGAGTAGTTGTTAAAACTTAAAGTGTGGACTTTTGTGCTTAAGGTGCGTGAGATTTGTTCTTAATGTGAGTGGAGTTTGTGCTTAATGTGCGTAGGGTTTTTGCTTAATGTGTGTGAGGTTAGTGATTAACGTCAGTAGTTGTTGGAACTTGAGGTCTGTGAGTTAATACTTAAAGTGCGTGGGTTTTGTGCTTAATGTGCGTGAGGTTGTGCTTAATATGTGTGGGTTTTGACATTTTGTACTTAATGCGCGTGAGTTTGTGCTTAAGATCTAACACTTAAGGTGCGTGTTTCTATCACTTAAGGTGTGCCATTTTTAGCTTATGCTTCTTTCTTCTCGACACAGGGGCGTTTTATTTTTTTTATTTTTAATTATCATTGATTTGATCTGTTGATCTAAATTTGATCAACGCCTCAGATCTGACCGCACAACCGCACGGGAAGCTATACCCGCACGGCCGCACCTGAACCCTTCCCTCTATATATATATATATATATCCTTTAATATATATAATTTTGATGAGGTGTCCAGGGGGTGGAGAAGATTGTGCCGTCATCATTTCACCACATGAGAAATAAGGACGGCAAAACCCCAAAGCAATTGTTTTTGAAAGAGCACATGAAATTGAAGATAAACGCAGAAAAATCCATTAGAGGCACAGCAGATTCATGCATGATTGTGGCAACCTTAATCGCCACCGTAGCGTTTTCTGCCGCCTTCACTGCACCAGGTGGTAATGATGACAAAACAGGTATTCCCATATTTATAAAACGAGCAAGCTTTACAGTTTTCACAATATCGGATGCTGTGGCAATGATCTTCTCAATGGTTTCAATTCTCACATTCTTATCCATCCTCATTTGGCGCAACACGGATGACGATTTTCATTTGGCATTGAAAAGATTGTTCGTAGGATTCGCAGCATTGGGTGTCTCCATATGTGGGATGCTCTTTGCCTTTACCGCTGCCTTCTTTCTGGCGTATGGAAGGGCATGGCAACCAATTCTTATTGCCGCATTTGTGGCTCTGCCAATTGCTTCCTTTTTGTACCTAAATGCTAGGTTGTGGATTGATGTTGTTGGGTCAATGTTGCTTAAGTTGCTTCCCTTCACCAAGCAGACAACTTATGTTGGAGGATAATGAAGCAGACCTAACTGAGAAAGGTGGTGAAGAACAAGGCTTGTTATTGTAGTTTCTTCCTATTAGTTTGTTGTAATCGTTTGCTTTGCCTCCTTTATATACGTGTTGTATCTCCTCCCTCTTTTGATTTAGAACTTAATGCATTCAATAAACTTTCGAGCTTTTCCTCTCGCATGTGATCATGTCGTACTTCATCATGGTATCAGAGCAGCGACGAAGCATTTATACCTTGATGAATCTAAATCTTTTACCATGCACTACGATGAAAGAGAAATGTTGAACAGAAGTTTGATAAGCATAAAAGAAAAGAAATAATTGATGGTTTAAAGTCTTTTTAATTTTTTAAAAATGTTTCTTTGATCTCTATTTTTCATAGCAAACTATAACTCCTCGCAAATTCAATTCATTCTACTTCTCAATAGGTAGAATCCTTGTCCAAAATGGGCAAACAACTTCATGACCACAACCATGATCACTTTCAAGTCTTAAAAGCTCTTCAAGATTCCATACATACTTTAACCCAAATTTTGATTCCCTTCAAACACACCACACAAATCACCCTAGTCATGTCCATTTTCCGCTCTCTAATACTGCTTCACCATTAATGGGAATTGAGCAGTCCGATCCGCCTATTCCTTGGCATCAGAACAGGACAAGGTATTCTCTGCAAGCATGTAGTGACCTACTTGATAAATGTAATAACTCTAAACTAAAGAAATTGAATAGAAATTTTACTCTTGCTTTTTAATCTTTTGGGCTATATATGGGATGGATTGGACTTCAATTATATTTTTATTGTTTATCCTAATCCAACCTGGCCCATATTTTAACAAGGTTAGCATAGTCTAGTTTAAATAATAACCAAACATATGACGAGGCAACCTGCCAATTTGACACCACTCAGAGAAAGAGAGAGAGAAAGAGGGAGAGGGAGGGAGGGAGAGAGAGAGAACTAAGCATGCGAAAGTGAGCTAGAAAATGTTATATTAGTAAAAATTTATGAAGACATTTTTCAACAAAATTAGTCATTTTTCGTTTGACCAGAATGAGCATTTTTCATTAACTTCATTTTAGCTAAACCCTAAATATTTAGGAAAATGACTTTAGAAAATCATTCTCTAGGTCTTCAAATGTACATTTAGTTATTTACATTCTGTTCTGAAACCAGAAAAATGATTTTTAGAAATCTTTTTTTTTTTTTTTTAATCTAGGGTTTGACTATCAACGAAAAATACTCATTTCTGTCAATAGAAAAATCACTCATTTTGGTAGAAAATATATTTCGAGATTTTTAGTCGAAACACCGTTTCCAAATTCTTATCTCACACTCAGTCCTCTAATCCTTATGCAATGGACCAGGGGTTCACAGTACATTGTGGACCCTGATGCACGTGTATGTGTCTTATGTTGTGAGTTTTTGTGCCTTGTGTTTTGAAATTTTGTACCTTAAGAATATGAATTCTATACTTGAAACAACTTAGTAATTGTCTTTTATGTTATGAATTTATGTGTCTTGTATTGTGAAATTTTGTGCTTATGATTACAAATTATATTTACCTAAATCAAATTTGAAAAATAAGTAAATATATAATATGTGTATGTGCCTTATGTTGTAATTTTTTGTGTCTTTGTGTAATAAAATTGTGTAATAAATGTGTAATTAATTTGACTCCACATATATAAAGAGGAGAAATTAGATATAAAATAAATATAGTTCTTACATAAATAATCTTTTTCAAATGAATAAGTTTTTAGTGGCGATTCTCGACAAATATCGTCTGTTATTTTATTTACAAGTTTTATTTAAATACGTTAGTTATATAATTAAAGTAGTTATTCAAATTCAAATTCATTTCAAAAAAAAAAATCAAATTCAAATAATAATACAAGTAACAATAAATTTTAAAATCAACCTAATAACAACATAATTAAACTTTTAAAAATATTAAATATTACATTGTATAGTTATATTTACATTTTTAATCAAATTAATACTGAGCTCAAGAACTCAAGTACGTTTTTCTGTTTCCACAACCATTACTTTCTTTGCTAATTCAGAGGATGTCAAAAATTTTATTGATAAATTTGTTAAAGGGAAAATGGCACTTTTTACCCCTGAGTTATATACTTATAGCACTTTTTCCCCCTCAATTATTTAGGTAAGCACATTAGTCCCCTCAATTATTCTAAAAGTAGTGCTTTTTCCCCATGATATATTAAATTGACATTTATACCCTTAAAGTAAACATTTTATTTATTTTACTACTCCAACAAATTATTGCGTATACATAGGGATGACCAAGGTTCGGTTTGAATTGAACCGGATACTAAAGCAATCGAATTAATAGTTTCCGGTTATAATTCAGATCTAGAATCCAATATTTAAATGTCAATTTATTAAAATTATGTATCAAAAAAATTGAATCTTGAACCGTGAACCGGCGGTTCCGGATCCGATTCGCGATTTTGAACCGTCTTTATTTTAAAATTTTATTTTTCATTTTAAAAAAGTCTAAATTCAACAATAAATGTATTTTATTTTTTCAATTCGAAACATGAACCGTCCGTTCCGGTTCACGATTTTAATAAACTCTAAATATCGAATTTCGATTCTAAATTGTAATTGGAATATTTTAGTTTGGTTGCTATGGTGTTTGTTTGGTTTGAACCATGGTCATAATTTGTTGGAGAAAAAAAATAAATTAAATATTTAGTTTAAGGGTAAATATGTCCATTTAACATTTCAGGGGGAAAAACAGCCACTTCAATAATTTAGGGGGAAAAAATGCTATAGGTATATAACTCAGGGGGAAAAAGTGCCATTTTCCCTTTGTTAAATTAATAATAGTTCGTGCATCGCACGAGACAATTACTAGTTATAATTAATATTGACTATATTATCTTGTATTTGTAAACTTAGAATTACCTATTTAACTACACAAATTCAACATTCAATTATAACAACTCCAATATAATATTACTTTGATATACTTTACTCCAATATAATATTATCCTGATATACTTTAAATATTTATTTGAAAATAAATATTGGGCATTATCCCAGTGTGAAAAACTAGTATATCCAATAAATGGTTAAAACTTCAACTACAATAAATTTTATTCAAATACCATGACTCAAATTGGTGCAGTTAAGAAGCTAGACATTGTGGAGAAAATGAGCCAACTTCAACCATATATTTTCACATCCCGTTTAAAACTCTTTTGGTGTCTTACATTCTGAAGTTTATCATTGTCCGTCAAAATGTTGACAACGGGTCTTATACCTACTTTAACATTTTTGGCTACTATTTAATGACTTCTAGCATTAGTTTCATGGCCAATGATTCTAATCGCACCATCAAAAACCTCAGAATGCTCAAACTCAATCAACACAGCAAGGGGGGCAATATGGATCCAGTTCAAGAATTTAAACACCGGAATCCACACAAGAACAAGATGCATGCAATATTTAAAGTAGACTAGAAGTTTCCCTAAGCAGTACATGCATTCTTAGTGTCTACTACTTGAGAGGTCCGTGACATTTCTTCATTGTTGTTTTGTACAAGAAAAGGCAAAGGATGGAAAAAAATGGTGTTTTTGAATTGGATGATCAAATTCAGGTTGGGAGTTGTCAGTATGGTTATGGCCAGATTAGTTGAAAAATTATGCATTGAAATTCTTAAAGGTAAAGAGAATCTAGGAAATGAAGAAGGAAGTGTAGAGGAAGGTGAATCTATGTATGGACACCATTTGGAATGATGAGAGTAGAATGTCTATTGCAATTACCACCCGAACTTTTTCAATATTGAAAAATCGATCTAGTTTTTTGCTTGTTATCAGTTGAAATTGCACTCCTTTGAATTTTTGTTGAATGGGATTATTTCTCTATGCAATATAAACCTAGTTGATTTGATTTTGTTACGATTTATGTAAGATTATTTTTGTTGTATAAAACAAGAATCATAGATATTAAAAGTGACAGAAAACAAGGATATTTCATATTTATTGCTACTTGAATTTTTTCCATTCTTTCTAGATAGGTAGTTAGCATGTCCATTCGACATTTATTAAGCATTGGCATGATCTGATTTCTAGCATGCATGCATGAATAGGACATAAGGTCAGCATTTTGATTTTGATTCCTACCTGTAGCTTGCATATATAGACAAAGTAGATATTTTGTGAATGTGGTTATGAGTACAATACATATTCTTTCAATAAATTAATAAGAATATAATTAGAAAAGTTAACTAAAAAACTCCTAACTTAGTGTCAACCGCGCTAAGCTCCATTTGAGTTTTTTTTAAAGTTTTTTTTTTTTAAAGAAAAAAAAAAATCAAACTAGTTGTTACCTTATTAATAAATTAAAATAATTATAATTTATAAACTATAAAATAACCTAGGTCAAATAAAGTCTAATAATGACTAATGGAAGGGTTTTAAGCACAAAATTAATGTACTGCAAATGTATTTTTAAATTTAAAAAATGATAAATATTCAAAATTTCCATTAGAATTGAATTAGTGAGAAGCTAGTTAGGATTAAATTATAAGAAAGCAGGATTAAACCATGTATAGATCAAGCGTTGTGCCACTGCCTATCATCTCCCTCCCAGCACCAGCTAGTCTTAAATGTTATTGTTGGGACTCAAAATCTACTCTCAACACAAGCTAATCTTAAATGTTATTGCTGAAACTCAAACATGTGACATGGCTCTGATACCATTGTATTTTCTAAAATATGATTTATTTTTTAAAAATAATTTTCTTGTTTTCAAATTAATCCTAGGCAAATAGCCATAATTGTTGGGTCGTACGTGTATAGTATGACGACAGGAAATACTTGGAATTGAAAGGCACACTTACAAATGACTTCAATTATTTAATTTGGCGTATATTTATGTCTCCATGGATGGTGAAAGTCAGATTTGGCGTATATTTATGTCTCCATGGATGGTGAAAGTTAGATAAGGTTCTGATCTCTCTGCCACAATAATGAAATTGTGGAAACAAGAACATTGACATTTGACAAATGTGTAGAAATTGAAACAACGCACCAGACAAAAATATGTATGTTTTTACTACCAAAAGTTAGCCATCTTCCAACGTACCTTACGTCCTTACCACATCGAAAGTCGACGTCATAAAATGATTTTTTTTCTTTTTTTTTTTTGAAACAAAAAAAAAATACAAAAAACTTGAAACATAGATAAAAATGTTTAAATGGTCTTTTAAATGCGTTTTTATCAAAAATATATTTCCCAAATACATTTTTTCAAAATATGACAAAAATAAATTTATTGAATTTTCATAGTTTGAAGGAAAAGGCAGGAAAACTCAAGTGGGAAAGAGCACAGATGGTATGGTGAGCCAGACCACTAATAGTGTATGGGTGGTTGAGATTCGGATTAAATAAGAAAATCAATTAGATAAATATAAAAAGTTGAAAGAATGGTATGAATCTTAATATTGTAATATTTTTATAGTCTAGCAAAGCATTTGACATTAACGTCATGGCATTATAAATTGTAACAAATCTATCTAGCTAGCTAGGTCGTTTGAGCTTAACCACAATTTTTAAAGCAACAAGCTAAACCATCAAAAAGCCTTTGTTAACTAGGTTGCTTGGGTCAAAGTCCCATATGCTTGGAACTAATTTTTTACATTCAAATTTGATTCATATGCTTGAATGCAAAATAAGTTTTAACAATTCATAAACAAAAATAATAAAATATTTAACCTAAATTTGTGACTCGTGTAAATCTTATATTAGAGGAGATAGGTCTTAACAATTTAACAAATTTTCAAAAAAGATTTGATTTGATTTTTTTGTCTTTTGTTTTTTGTTTTTATTTACTGTTTGCTTAAAAAATATATATAAAGACAACAAAGGCAATTAATTCAACAGTGATCGGATATGAAGTGTGCTATAAATCTATAATGCATCTGAAAGCAATTAACTCATGTGACCGGGATTCAATTAGATAATTCAAACCATATTAGATTTCCTATCGGTGAAAATTAATATAAGGAGATATTTGATAATTAGTAGATAAGTGATATATTAGAAGGAGAGTGGTACTTTTAGTCCCTCAATTTGTTAATTATAAGGATGATTCTATTTATATTAGCCCCTCCATTATTCGTGTAGTGATCATTTTCGTCCCTAACGTCAAGTATATATGTTAAAACATATAACATTGATGTTAAAACAAATTTGAAAATTTCATTTACATGAAATTACATAGAAGACAAAGAAGAAAATTAATTAATATATATTGCAATTATATCCAAGAAATGGTTAAAACTTCAACTACAATACATTATATTCAAATACCATAACTCAAATTGGTGCAGTTAAGAAGATAGACATTGTGGAGAAAATGAGTCAACTTCAACCATTTTCACATCTTGTTGAAAACTCTTCCGGTGTCTTACGTTATGAAGTTCACCAAAATTTCGACAACTGGTCTTATGTCTACTTTAACATTTTTGGCTACTATCTAATGACTTCTGACATCGGTTTCATGGCGTATGATTCTAATCCCACCATAAAAAATCTCAGAATGCTCGAACTTGATCAACACAACAAGGGGGCCAATATATATAGATCCAGTTCAAGAATTTAAACACTGGAATCCACACAACAACAAGATGCACAATATTTAAAGTAGACTAGAAGTTTCCCTAAGCGGTATAAACATTCTTAGTGTCTACTACATGAGAGGTCCGTGACGTTTCTCCATTGTTTTGTACAAGAAAAGGCAGAGGATGAAAAAAATGTTGTTTTTGAATTGGATGATCGAATTCAGGTTGGGAGTTGTCAGGATGGTTATAGCCAAATTAGTTGAAAATTTATGCATTGAAATTCTTAAAGGTAAGAGAATCTAAGAAATGAAGAAGGAAGTGTAGAGGAAGGTGAATCTATGTATGGATACCATTTGAAATGATGAGAGTAGAATGCCTCGTGCAATAACCACTCTGAACTTTTTCAGTATTGAAGAATCTAATTCTTCGCTTGTTATTAGTTGAATTTGCACTCCTTTGAAATTTTGTTAAATGAGATTATTTCTCTATTCAATATTATAAGCCTAGTTGATTTGATTTTGCGACGATTTATGTAAGATTAATTTTGTTTTATAAAACAAGAATCATAGATATTAAACGTGACAGAAAACAAGGATATTTATTGCTACATGAAATTTTTCCATTCTTTATAGATAGATAGTTAGCATGTCCATTCCGCATTTATTAAGAATTGGCATGGTCTGATTTCTAGCATGCATGAATAGGACATAAGGTCAGCATTTTGATTTTGATTCCTACCTGTAGCTTGCATATATAGACAAAGTAGATATTTTGAAAATGTGGTTATGAGTACAATAGAAATTCTTTCAATAAATTAATAAGAATAAAATTACAGAAATTAATTAACAACTCCTAACTTAGTGTCAAGCGCTAAGCGCCATTTGAGTTTATTTAAAGATTTCTTCTTCTTTTTTTTTTTTTTTTTTTTTTTTTTTTAAATCAAACTGAGTTGTTGCCTTATTAATAACTTAAAATAATTATAAACTCTAAAATAACCTAGGTCAAATAAAGTCTAATAATGACAAATGGAAGGGTTTTAAGTACAAAATTAATGTACTGTAAATGTATTTTTAAATTAAAAAATGATAAATATTCAAAATTTCCCATCAAGATTGAATTAGTGAGAAGCTATTTAGGAATAAATTATAAGCAAAAACAGGATTGAACCTTGCTAGGATCAAGCGCCCGGGCTCCACCCATCAATCCCCTTCTCAGCACTAACTAGTCTTAAATGTTATTGTTGGGACTCAATCCCCCTCTCAACATCAGCTAGACTTAAACGTTGTTGTTGAAACTTAAACATGTGTCCTGACTCTGATACCATTGTTAGGATCAAGCACTTACCACTACGTCAAAAGTTATATCTTGTAACGAATGTACTGGACTTGGCCATTTACCGACCTCCATCTAACAATCTCGCTAGCCACATGATGCTGGACTTGGCCCTTACTGACCTCCGCCCAACAAGCCCTAGCAGCCACAATGTGGGAGTCACCCTTTGTTGAGATTAACAAGAATAATGACAAAAAAATAAAATAAAAAAGGTAAGATTTACATGGTCCGGCAATGTGTCTATTTACACCCACGGGAGTTAAATAATTATTTTATTATTTGTGATGGTGATGCTGATGGTGATACAACACCTAAGGATAAGTCAATGTATTTATAGGCATCTATCCCTATACAATGGCTCGACCCAATTTGCTTCACTCCTATTCCTTATATGAGACAAACTCCTATTATTTATATGAGACAAATTCATATTGGTGAATATGCCCTTTAAGAGAAAATACTTATCTCACAATCTCCACCTTTACGAATTTAATATATGTGCTTTAGGAGAAAAGACTTATCTTACATATAAATATTGGTCAGAGCAACCATGCTTATCACAACTAGGCAGCCATATGCACTACGCACCATCTACTGTCCCCCCCCCCCCCCCCAGTGCATGTTCACAAACTACTTCATCCAAAGTCGTTTGCCCTCGACCGTCAACTTGTTATACCGATCACGACTCATGCTCATCCCAATTGAGCAGTCACATGTACCACGCAACATCAAACGTTTCCAACTGCTTCATCCTAGGCCGTTCACCCTCAGCCGTCGACCTACCATATTGGTTGCGACTCATGCTGATAGGGTTATAGGGCAACCCAATTGCCCTACAGGACTCACTAGTGTATTTTTCGACCTCACTAGTGCATTTCTCGATCTTGAGAGTACATGCCTACCTCCCGGTCTCCAAGCACCCCTTAATGTGTACAATCTCTAAGGACATTGGGCAAGCATAACCTCACCACCGAATCCACCTAGGACATGTAGAGGGTATGCTGAGCACCCGGCATATGTCTCCTTTTCCCCAGGACACTGGGCAAGCATAACCTCACCACCGAATCCACCTGGGACATGTGGAGGGCATGCCGAGCACTCGACATTTGTCCCCTTTTCCCCTCTATATATAGGACATTTATTGTACCTTTTGGGACCAATCATATGGTTAGGCCTTTGTTTTTTTTTTTTTTAAGCTACTGACTCTATTACATTGTAGTATCTGTTCATCTATACTTTCTGAACCTGTTGAAGCACAAAGAGTCAACATCGCCTCCACTGAGGCTCGTTCTCATGACCTCTCATATGGGAGAGTCATTACATGCCATCTGGGTACAAGGTTCTTGGTAGTTAGGCCTTTACTTAAATTCTCTACGATATTATTTCACCTATACTTGGATTCCCGGTCACTTTCACCCGGCTTGAAATAATTTAATCTATCACATGCTAATCCCAATTGGCTAGCCACATGCACCACGCACCATTTAGCGTTACCCCAGTGCATGCTCACGAACTACTTAGACCTACCATATCGCCCGCGACTCAAGCTAGGTCCTCTCCCCACCCAACACCCGTGCTGCCCATCGCTACAGCACCCTTCAAATACTCATCTAGCATCTGAAAACACCCAACAAGTCCAAACAATGTTCAATCTTGTCACTAGTAATTGCTATAACATTACCTTCACTATAATATGAGTCATCATCATATAACATGTTCGGAGCCTCTTATTATTTTTTCAACTTTGGATAGTCTATTTTCATGTGCCCAATCTCCTTACACTTGTTGCATCGAATTTTCTTGCTATTTCTGGCTTAGAACTAGAGTTATTTCTCTTCTTTGAATTATCCTTTTCTTGATTCCTTCCACGATCCTGTTGACTCTCCCTTGCATATAAACTATCACCAACAATGCGCTCTTGCATTTTGCTTACTTTCATTATGAGCCAAAAGGGCTGCAGAGACCTCATTGAATTTAATCGTGATTTTCTCGTATGTAAGAGTAGTACCAGATGTTCAAAGGAAAGAGACAGTGAACATAACAAGATCATCACATTGTCTTCATCTTCAATCTTGATATCAAGCCTGGTCAGATTTGAGATTATTTGACTGAAGACATTAATATGATGCACCAAGTCTGAACCCTCCTACATCTTAAGCCCATAAAATTTTTGTTTTAGATACAATGTGTTCATTAAAGATTTTTCCATGAATTCAATCTTCAATTTATCCCAAATTTATTTTAGAGTTTCCAAGGCCATAACGTGATACACGATTTAATTTGTGAGGCATAACCAAATGATTCATGTCGTACTTTCCTTCAAATCCTCTCAATCAGCCTCTGATAGATAAGCTAGTTTGTCTACCTTTAAGGTTTTTAAAGGCCCTATTATGCCAACAAATCCTTTACCCTAAACTATCATAACATGAAATTCTATATACCATCAAACTTTGATACCTTGAATTTTGCACTTGAATTGGTCATCTCATCAAAGCTGTGATACCAATTTGTTGGGATTACATGCTTACCACTACGCTAAAAGCTATAGCTCGTTGCGAAGGTGCAACTTTATTTCCTTATAGACTACCATCACATTTTCGAGGCGTTGGGTGTTGGACTTGGCCTATACTGACCCCCGCCCAACAATCCCAAACCACCGGGTGCTAGACTTGGCCTTTACCGGCCTCCACCCAACAATTCCTCCTCCCAACACCAACCAGTCTTAAATGTTATTGTTGGAACTCGAAATTGTTATTTGGTTCTAATACCAATTTATTGAGATTAACAACAACAAGAAATAATAATAATAATAATAATAATAATGGAAGAATGTAAAGAAGACAATATTTACGTGGTTTGGCAATGTGTCTACGTCCACAAGAGTTAAACTAATCTTTTATTAATTGTGTTAAACTAATTTTTTATTAATTGTGATGGTGATACTAGTGGTGATACAACTAACACAAGGATACAACTAGTGTATTTATAGGCATCTATCTATATACAATGGGTTCGTCCTAATCTGCTCCACTCTTATTCTTTATACTAGTCTTTTCTATGCGCGATGCGCAAAAACATATGCCCAATATTTATATTTTTAAAAATAACTAATAAATTTTTACTAATTAAAATCAAAGTGAAATAAAATTTATTTATTATATTAATCTAATATATAATGAATATATAATGTTTTACAAATATTGTTATAATTAAAGAATATAAGAAAAGATATGGCAGATTCATGTGCATGGTAAGTAACGGAAAAGATAACGGAAGTTATAACGGTAAGGGTATTTTTGTCCAAAAAATTGTATAGTACAACTTTAGAAGCACAATGTACAAAATGATTAGCATTAAAAATATGGACATAAATGAGGGATATAACTTTAATTGAGACTTATTATGTTTTTAGATAAGACAAACTCATTTCTTATATGAGACAAATTTCTATTCCTTATATATGAGACAAATTTCTATTCCTTATATGAGACAAATTTAATTGTGATGGTGATACAACTAATGTATTTATAGGTATCTATCTATATACAATGGGTTTGACCTAATCTGCTCCACTCTTATTCGTTATATAAGACAAACTCATTTCTTATATGAGACAAATTTCTATTCCTTTCAAATTTAAGTATTTATTAATACACTTATAAATAATTCTGTTATGATTCATTTTTATCAAATTCGACCTATCTCACGAATTGAGACCCGTAAGACGGTCTTACATGAGACTTGCCCTTTCTATATATATTATTCTAACTTGTTCCCGAATCTCATAGCTTAGTTAGTTGCACACCACTGCATACTTACAAAACTATCCTTGATAATTGTTCAAGCAAAGACCAATGGAGAAGATATCAGCAACCCTCTGCGGTTTTCACTTGGCTAAACCCCCTGATGTTGAAAAACCACATCACGGTACGGTAATTATCCTTAACTCCCATCCGATCCACTCTTCCACACACTTTCACGATGGAGGATTACTTATAATATAATAATAATGCTCCCCTGAAATTTAATTTTCATCAGATATCAAAACAGCCGAAGAAAAAAGACACAAAGATCTGTTTGATGCTACCATAAAGGGCAACTGGACAAGAGCTGAAAAAATTCTGAAAGAACATCCAGAGTGCGCTACTCATAGCATCACGATAAGAAACGAAACAGTTGTTCACATTGCAGCCGCCGGAAAAAACAAAGAATTTGTGGGGAAGCTAGTGAAGATTCTGAAGAAGAGGGGAGACGACGAAAGCGGGTGCATATTGGCACAGCAAAATACGTTAGGGTGTTCTGCGTTCTATCTTGCGGTTCTATCAGGAGTTGTGGAGAACGCGGAGGTTATGGTTGAGAAGAACAAAGAGCTGCCAACTATCCGGTCTAAGGATAAATCATCAGATGATATTGGGAAGCTCCCTATCAATCATGCAGCTCTGAGAGGGCATAAGAAAATGGTTGCTTATCTCTTTCAAAAAACACCTTTTGAGATGTTGTTGGAGGCGGATCGCATTCAGCTTCTTCAAGCTACCATTCGCTACGATATGTATGGTATGCAATTCAATACTCTACTCTCTCTCTCTCATCCCAAATTAAAATCATCTAAAGTTAGGTTTGGTGTAAAATCATATTTAGTAGTAAAACTTAAAAATTAAAATCAACTAAGTTGAGACTGATTTACCTTCTACTGTCCTTTGTCCACGAAGACCACAAGACCAGATTTACTTTCTACACACTACCCAATTCAAGTAGTGATTGTGATTTTTCTTAACATTAAAAAAATGTAATAATTATTATTTTTAAATATAATACCTTTACTTGGATATATAAAAGAGTATTACATACATTTCACTACAAAAATATTATATGTCGTATACATGCAATTTAAGTTTTTGTGATTAGCCTAGCAAGTAAAAAAACAAATAAACCCTATAAGTAAAGCAAATAGTATAATTGAACGCTTAAACAAAAAATGGTAAAAGAAATGCAATTGAATAGTCCTCTAATATCTTTCAAAAAAAAAAGAATAGTCCTCTAATATATATATATATATATATATATATATATATATATATATATATATATATGTCCTTATTCAAGTGAGTCCACTCCTTTCCATGAGTCCGTGTGGACAAATCTGATCCATTAAAAATTAGAGATCATGGTACGAGCATAAAGGTGTCTCCTACAGTTAGGGCCTACTGAAGACACCTCATGCCTAACCAATAAATATATATAGGGGCGCGCTCACGTGAGAACGGGTGGCCAGGAAAGAACTAAGAATCAATCGCAACCGTTCACGTGTCCAGATTTAATGAATCAGATGTAATTTTAAAAAACGACGCGGTGGTATTTTTGTAAATAACTTAAACTTTAGTGCAAGTAAAATATGTTAAAAGTGCAAGTAACTGATGAAAATTTGCAAGTAAAATCAATAAAAAGTACAACTATTTTCACTAAATAGTGCAAGTAATTTACCTTGTTAACATTTGTGCACATAATGATAACATCTTTCACATTGGTGCACTTAATGATAACATTTGGTGCAACTAATGATAACGTTGGGTGCACTTAATATTGATGCTTATTGTAAATTATTTGTTACACTTTTAATACATTTTACTTGCACTTAGGTGCACTATATGAAACTGTTACTTGCACTTTTAACACAATTTACTTGCACTTCAATGTTTAATTATTTACAAAAATGACACCGCATTTTTTTTTTTAGAAAATCAGTGTTTTTAATCCGTTAGAACTGGACACGTGGACGTCTGTGAGTGGTTCTGAAAATGTACCAGAATAAAATGTACAAATACACCAAAAAATGCACCACACACCAAAAAATTACACCACACCTCATGATGCATTTCCGAACACTTTGTGATGCATTTATGCACACCTAATGGTAAGTGACTACACGGTCGCATAGAAACGTGACCCTATATCAAAATGTTACTGTTGTTTTTACTAACACATAATTTTCTAATGTTTTGTGGATCATGTATAGATTAACTCTTTGTCAGTGTAGATACCGCATTACAAATCGTAGACCAGGATCCACTATTAGCCACTAAAGAATATGATACTCAAAGAACCGAACATTCTTGCATCTGTTAGCTCGAAAGGCTCTAGCAGAAAGAACCTGGCAAAGATTTCTGGGCTCAATTTGTGCTGTGATCTCTCCACGTTGTAAGACCTATATATATAAATTCTCTCCTATAGGCTATAGATGACAGACACACAAAATTAAGTCTGAATAAACTACTTGTAATTGATTACTATACAGTGTGGGATACCATTCAAGAAAAAACATTAGCAAGGCGGCTACTTAAAATGATCTGGGCTGAGTATCTTAAATTAGCAGAGGAAACGCTGGCGGGGAAAATAAAAAAGGCAGAGATTCTTCATTATGCTGCAAAAGAAGGGAATGTTGAGTTTCTAATCATGATTCTTAACAGCAAACCGGATCTTTTGTGGGAATTCAACAGTAAAGAGCAGAACATTAATTTTCCATATTGTAGTATTACATCGACAGAAAGAAGTTTTTGATTTGGTCTACAGATTTGGACCCTTTAAAGACTTGATCTCTGTCCAACAAGATAATCAACGAAACAACATTCTACATTCAACTGCGAAATTAAGGACTAGCCGTATCAGCAGAGTGAGCTTTAAAGTGGAAAATGGTTCGGAGATAAATAACAAGGTGCGCTTTATTAAGTTCAAGTAACTCTCATTGGGAGGGACTTATTGACTTTAATTTGTTGGTTTGAGTCGATCAGTTATGAATAACATAGACTAATTTATTTCTTTATCGTTATTTACTACCTAGGGTCATAAAGTAGGGTTGACTTATTTCTTTATCACCTAAACATCTCAAACAAACAATACGTACAAATCTCAGAGATTGGAGGCAAAGGATGGAAAACTTAGAAGGAAATATGGAATGAATGGATGAGATGAGAGCTTGGGAACCTTACTGTGATTTCTTCCTCCTTCTACAGAGCTCAAAGAGTGGAGTGGCAAATGAAAGGGATCAGGAGAAAACATAGGGCTACTGTTCTATTTAAATGGGTGCAAAACCCCAGGTTGATTTCAAATGATTGGTTGAGGGAAAATGAGTAATTTTTGCTTGCTTCTATAAAGATCAGACAAAGTTTTGTAGAAATATTTAAGTTCACCTTGCATCATGGATTAAAGTCTCAAAAATAATTTTGGATAACTTAGGGTCAAAAATAGATTTTCTGAAAATAGTTTCTAATTAAAAACACTTAGTTCAGGTTCCACAAGTTCCTTTCCGGTTTCACTCAGATTGACTTTATGGGTCAAAACTTGGTACATAAATATACCCGAAACTTGGATTTTTGAAATAGGATAACTCTTGGTGTTGAATTTATTTAAAAACTCAATTTAAAATATTTTAATTTATACACCGTTTTCGAAAAAAAATTTAAAAGAGTGAAAATAAATATTTTAGAATTTTGTAAAATAGGATTTAAGAAAATTATTTTTGGGTTGTCACAGTAATATTATGAAAATTAGCTTGCATAAAAATAAAAGAAAGGAGAGAGACAGGAAAATAAATTATTCGAAAAGTGTCTCCTTATTAAAAATTTAAGAAAATATTTTCTATCAAATTGTACTTTATTCCGTTAACCAGAATATTGACTTTCCTTTGACTTTATTATTTTGTTTGAGTAGCAAAACACAAAAATTTTCAAAAAATGACTTCTGGAAGGTTTCCAAACGAATCCTTAAAAAAGAATCTTAGAGCATTTTGATATTCTATCATAGAAAGGGAATCCCTAATCTGGGGATGCAGTTGAGTGGAAGGGATTCATCCATCCTTAACCAAAAGTCAAGGGTTCGATCATTGGCTATGGGTATGGAGCAACCTTAAAACTCTAGGCCAGTTGTCCCACCAAAAAGAGGTGCCTACAATTCAACAATGGGATTAGTCACTATGTTCGACGGTGAAAATCCTGAGTACACCCAAAAAAATAGAAATGGAATCCCAAGTGTCCGAAGGTTCTTGCCCAGTGATTTATCATGTTAGCGGATAAAAATAAAAGTTAGCCAGGAAGGGCGTTTATAGCTAAGGGTATCATTGTATTTTCCCCTTCCCGCATTCTGTTAGGAGTTAGAACTACTCTTCCAACATCTATATATATATATATATATATATATATATATATATATATATATATATATATATATAGAGGTTGTTATCCTCTCTGTAACAAATCGAGTTTTACCGCCATAATTGAGATATTTTCCAGAACCTATTTTCTCTATAGAAGGAGCCAATCATTCAAAGGAGCCAATCAATAAAAGATGGCAAGGAAAATAGGTTTTGTAAGACATGTGTTACCTTTTGCCTTGATTAAACTTCTTACGACTTCTAGGGTCTTTCCTCCAAGTCCTCTTCCTAAAAATCTTTCCTAAGCTTGGTGATGGGGAATTCTTTGTCTGAACTCCGGGAGGGGATTTTCGAGTGGTAGAGGAGAAGGTGGGAGGGAAAGGTTCTAAAGGCTTTCTAATCCCTTTTATATAGGTTTAGGAATCCTAATCAGAGTCTAATTAATAGTGGACCCTATTTCCTTATTCTAAGAGGCTTGGGACTTTAATATGGGTAAGGGTCCGCGATCCTCCATGGACCATATTAATTAATTAAAGGATCCTGACTGAATTAAGTTCTTTTAACTATTCTTTAACGGAATTAATTAAATAATTAATCCGAGCTTAAATAGCGTAACACGGGGTGTTACACTTTATTTCCATTTGGTAAGGAGACATATTTTCCATTAGTTTTACTAGGATTGATAAGAAGATTTTTAAGTACACAAACCACGCACCTTAAGCACACAAACAAAGCACCTTAAGTACACAAACCACGCACCTTAAGCACACAACAAATCACCTTAAGAACACAAATCACGCACCTAAGGTTTTAAAATGGCTCACCTTAAGTTTCACACAACTGACGCACCTTAAGCATACAAATCACGCACCTTAAGAATGAAAATCACGTACCTTAAGTTTCAACAACTACTCACATTAAGCACAAAACTCATGCACCTTAAGCACAAAACCCACGCACCTTAAACATAAAAACCACGCACCTTAAGCACAAAAATCATGCACTTTAAGTTTCAACAACTACTCACATTAAGCACAAAACTCATGCACCTTAAGCACAAAAACCACGCACCTTAAGAAGGAAAACCATGCACCTTAAATTTGACCTAGATGCAAAAATTACCAAATTGCCGCCACATTTTTTTTTTTTAAATTTTGATAATCCTGAACATTGGTTTAAGAAAAATCAATGTCACATATTTAACCGCAGAACCGCACGGAAACTGAATATATATATATATATACTAGTATTTGCCCCGTGCGATGCACGGCCTATACATTATAAGTACTATTGTTATGTTATGATAATAAGAATAATTAGGTTAAAAAGATTTTTTACCAAGACTATGTAGTCTAATGGTACCCGGGTTGGACTTCCATTTGGAAGGTTCCTGAAAGCATTATAGGTTGAGAAAATATATGGATAGATACTACATTGTAATAGAGCCAATAGCATTCAAAAAAGGTTAAAAACTTCCTAAAAATAAACATTTATAAATATAATGATTTTATTATTATAAATATAAAATATAAATAAAAAATATAAAAAATAAAAGATATTACCATGTTCAATATAATAATACACTTGAACTTCCATATATTTAGTCAAGTATCTATTTTCATATAATACAAAATTAAAATGATTTTTTTTATATAATACAAAATTAAAATTATTCTATGAGTTGGAAATAAATAATATGAGGTTTACTCTTCGTACATTTGACTTTTTGAATCTTCAACTCTCCAGTCTTTAATTTCTCAGATCTTCAACTCTTCGGTCTTCTCCTATCTTACAATTACTATTTTTTTTTGGTGACATTGAGGCTCTCAAGAGAGCATTATCTAATCCTTAAGTAAGGAGTGTTACAAGCATCCGCCCGAATTAAATCCGCAAGCTCGGCTGGAGCGTTCTCCAGAATGGTTGTCCCCCAGTCCATATGTAACACCCCGTGTTACGGCCTTCAATCCCGGATTAATTATTTAATTAATCTCGTTAATAATAATTAAATATGATTTAATTATGTTAGGTTTACCTTTAATTAATTAGTAAGGTCCACCATGAACCGTGGACCCTTGCCCGAATAAGAATCTTAAGCCTGTTAGGAATAAAGGAAGTAGGCCTTTTACTATTCAGATTATGATTAGGATCCTCTTTAATTAATATGGTCCACTATGGACCATGGACCCTTATCCCTAAAACAAGCCCTAGCCCTATAAGGAATAGAATTAGTAAACCCATACCATTCAGGCCCTAACTAGGAGTCTTAAATATATAAATAGGGAACTTAGGAGGCACCTAGAATCCCCACCACAATAATCTCTCACCACCCAAAGAGTTCCAAGAATCCCCTTAGGAGAAATCAAGAAATCAAGAAAGCTTAAAGAAAGATCCTTCATAGCCAAGGAATTAATTAAGGCTAAGAGGTAACCCATGTCTCAACAAAACCTATTTTCATAGTTATGATTCCCCCTTAGGGTTTCCCCATATTATTGTGTATTAATGACTTGTGATGATTATTATTGATGATTGATGTGATGATCTCATGGGGGATCTTGATAATCTTGATATTGGGAGATTCTTGATAATTATGATGTTCTTGATGATTATATGGAGTTCTTGATGATTATGTGTTGTTCTTGATAATTGTGTGATGCCCTTGATGCTTATGTGTTATTCCTACCGAATCTTGCAATTAGAAGGCGAATCGTATTCTTGTTGATATAAAAATGATTAGAACCCTAGGTTGTATCGTATGATATTATTCTTGGATTATCGGGTGGGGTAATCGCATGTTTGGGTGTTGATTATGTTTAGAAAAGCATGATAGGTTATGTGCCGTTCGTTTCTCGTATTTGATCCGTTAATTGTCTACGTGTTGTCGTTGACTGCGTTGTAAAGTGTCTAAGCATGGTTTCGGGTTCCACAATGGTTCCCGGGGCGAAATTGTGTGATAAGAGTCAGTGGGGGGTAGGGGACCCGCCACCTACCCACGGCTGGAATGGTGATCCCGACAGCGGGCAGCTGCCCGCCGGCGACCCGCTGCCCGGAATAGTGAATCCGGCGGGCAGCCGGCGGGTGGCCCCCCACCCATCGGCTACCCGCTGGAATTTTCCCCATCTTGGGTTCCCGGCTTCCCCGTTTGATGTTTCCCCGTCCCCCGTGGTGTCCCAACGGACTCCGTTTATCGTGCCTATGTCTAGTTTGATATTTCGGGTACCGTTCGTAGGTTTATGAGTCTATTATATTGCATGCTAGTTGAATTGGTATCCCGTTGACCTAGGTGGAAGAAGTATGAACCCCTTAGGACTATTCTTAGTATGTGATGGATCACGCATAGGTTTTGTTATACGTTTTCTCCCCCTTCCCGTGGGTTGCATGTACCTGCTATGTGTTATGTGTGCATGTAACCCCGAGTTGGTTAAGATCAATCGGGCTATACGGGCAGTCGGGTGGGCTGAGAACCATACCGGCTGTTAACCAGGCTGGTAGAGACCGGTCAGGTATATAAATATTATATAGGACTAAGTTCCACTATACGGGCAGTCGGATGGGCTGAGAACCATACCGGCTGTTAACCAGGCTGGTAGAGACCGGTCAGGTATATAAATATTATATAGGACTAAGTTCCACTATACGGGCAGTCGGATGGGCTGAGAACCATACCGGCTGTTAACCAGGCTGGTAGAGACCGGTCAGGTATATAAATATTATATAGGACTAAGTTCCACTATACGGGCAGTCGGATGGGCTGAGAACCATACCGGCTGTTAACCAGGCTGGTAGAGACCGGTCAGGTATATAAATATTATATAGGACAAAGGTCCACTATACGGGCAGTTGAATGGGCTGAGAACCATCCCAACTGTTAACCAGGCTGGTAAAGATCGGTCAGGTATATAAATATTATGTAGGACAAAGGTCCATCAGTCGGTTGCGATCGGCTCCTCCGTAATGTGAGACGGGGCAGGGTGCTGCGGGACCGTGTCAGAGCTATATGCGCTGACCCTCATGTATGGGCATGCGATTGGTCCCGTGGCGCCAACAAAGTGTGCTATGTGATGAGATATGGAGGAATTGTGTTTATGAGTATAATGGGGGATGTGACTAAGGGATTTATGCTGGGGATCGTTTATGTTGGGTTATGATTATTAATTATGCTCAGCTTTATCTGTCTTGCATGTTGTGGATTGTATACGCCTGTTATAACTGTTGCTTGTGTCTAGCCTTATCTGTCGAGTCATTCCCGGTTTTAAAAGCTAGAGTCTCATAGGATATATCTTCATGCTTTAAAATGGTTTTCGTATATCTATATATATCTCTATACGTATTGTATTTCAACGCGTTGGAGTGGGTTACCAGCATCTCTCGCTGAACAGATATATTTGGCTTTCAGGCACAGACGAGTAGTTCACTGGAGCGCGCTAGAAGCTTGGACGTAGCTTAGATAGTTTTTCCCTTTCGGCCTGCGTGCCATGATTTAGTACTGATACTATTTGAGGATATTAGTTAGTTAGCCTGTGCACCTGAGTTCTCTAGCTTAGGTGTAGTATAGCACCCCATACTCTTGTACTATGTTTTGGGATTCATCGAGATTTCACCTTTATTTTATAAGTTTTAAATATCCTGAAAATCTGGGGTGTTACACCATATCCTGCCCCATGTTGGCCAACCAATCAGCACATTTGTTTCCTTCCCTATTGATGTGGCAAATCCGCGAAGTTGGAATATTGTCCATGATTTCCAAGCAATCTTTCACCAGAGTTTCCATGGTGTCTAGCCGATTGGCCCCACCCAAAACTATGGCCACCACCGCCGCTGAGTCCATCTCAACCCACACCTTGTCTAGGCCTTCTTCCAGACAGAGCCGTAGACCCTCCCTTATGCCCCACAGTTCTGCCGAGAAGCTATCAGTAAGGCCGACTTTAGTAACAAACCCTTTAACCCACCTACCATTAGCATCTCGCAAGAGGCCCCCAGCGCTAGCTAGACCCGTATTCGCTTTGAAAGACCCATCTGTATTTAATTTCATCCAACCGGGTTGGGGTGAAATCCAGTTTACCCAACGAAATTTCCCCATGGTCATTCCTTTGTTTTTTGCGATAAAAACCCGCGCTTCGGTAGCCATGTTACGTGCCGACTCCATGATGCGAGTGGCCAAATCTCTTTTTCTGTTGAAAACCAGATTATTCCTTGCCTTCCAGATAGGCCAAAGGATGTACACGAAGGTTGAACTCCATGAGGTGCCATCATGCATGACCCTATGACTTTGGCAATTTTTCTTGATCGAATCGGTTAGGGGGGAGAATCTCACAAGCTCCGTGCCTCCACCCGCTTTAGCTAACGCCCAACATTCCACCGCCAAAGGACAACCTCTGAATAAGTGTGATGCCGATTCTTCATCATTACCGCAGCTCTCGCAAGTGCTGTCCGTAGTCAGATTGCGTTTTCTCCTCTCATCGTTGGTAAGGAGTCTATTTTTGAGAAGAATCCAAATGAAAGTCTTCACCTTCTCCACCACGTTGAGCCTCCAGACCCAGGTCCAACTCTCATCTTCAGACACAGAACCTGCAATATGTTTGTAAGCAGAATTGACCGAGAACGTACCTGAATTATGGTCTGGCCATACTAGCTTGTCGCAAGTGTTAACGTCCAAGGGAATGGGGATGGATCGAATCTTGTTGACAAAAACTTCCGGTAGAGCCCCCTGTAGGTTTGCCATGTCCCAGCGGCGATCCGATGTTATGAAGTCACTCACCTTCGTATTTGAGAAACCGTCCGGAATATCGATAGATGATTCAAGACCAAGCGGTTTGTCATTGATCCACCAATCAGACCAAAAGTCCAGGGACTCACCATTACCCACTCTCCATCGGGCTCCTGTTTCAATTACCGATCTTCCTTTAATGATGCTCCTCCAACCCCAGGAAGCATTTGGGGGAGCTGGGGAAGTGAAGAAATTATCATTGTGAATGTATTTGTGCCTTAGAGCTTGCACCCACAGTTTCTCAGGATTATTCATGATTTGCCAAGCTAGTTTGGCTAACAGGGCCAAATTGAAATCCTTAGCCAAGCGGATGCCCAGACCCCAGCATCACAGGGGGTGCACACTTCTTTCCAGTTGATGGGATGAATTTTTCTTTTAGTGTCAGTTGAACCCCAAAGAAAGTCCCTTCATATTTTGTCAATATCGTTGCAAATACCTGTTGGCAGGGCCATAGATTGCATGGAATAAATCGGAACAGTGGCCAAGACAGACTGGACCAGGATTCTCCTACCTGCCAAACTTAAGAAACCAGCTTTCCAATTCGACAGTTTTTTACGCATATTATCCAGAATATAAGAGAAATGGTGTTTAGTAACTCTTTTTTGGAGGATGGGGATACCCAAGTACTTACCCAGATTCTCTGTCACAGGAATGTTGGCTGTGGACCCCACCAAGCGTTTAATCCTGTTGGAAGTGTTAGGAGAACAGTAGATAAGGGATTTGGATAAGTTAATGTGCAAACCTGATCGCCGAGAGAAGGAGTTTAAGCAGCCCATGATAGTCTTGGTTTGAGCTTCAGACGCCTCCCCAAACAACATCAGGTCGTCCGCAAAGAAGAGATGGGACACGCCTAAACCTCCCCTGCCCACATAGATAGGTTTCCAATTCTTCTTTCTAGTTTCAATCTGAATGGTCATGGACAATTTCTCCATGACTAAAATGAACAGATATGGAGCCAGCGGATCCCCTTGCCGTAAGCCTCTCTCGGGAGTAAAAGCCGGGAGTTTCCCCCCATTCCAGAGAATACTAATCGAGCTTTCTCGGAGGGAGAAGAGGATAAGTTTTATCAACCTATCAGGGAACCCAAAGTCTTTCAGCGTTTTTTCTAAGAAACTCCAATCAATGCTGTCATACGCCTTGTGGAGGTCCACTTTCATAACTAGAGAGCCTTTGTTGCCTCTTTTATTTCTCATCCCATTAATGATTTCCTGTGTAAGGACAATATTATCCATCATGGATCTTCCCGGAAGGAAGCTGTTCTGATGGGGGCCCACAAGTTTATCCATAAACGGTCTCATCCTGTTAACAATAACTTTGGAGATAATCTTAAATATCACATTTAAAAGGGTAATAGGTCTGAAATCAGCCGCGCTCTCAGGATTATCCTTTTTGGGGATAAGCGTGACAAAGGATTCCAGTAGACTTACCGGTACCTCACCTGTTATCAAAGCTTCGTTGACAAGATCCGTAATGGGGTTACTAACCACTTCCCAGAAATCTTGATAGAAAGCTGCCTGGATACCGTCCGGGCCCGGGCTTCCCATTCTTTTCATACCAAAAACCGCCTTTCTAACTTCCTCAGAATCAGCCCGCCGAACTAAAGTAGAAGCTTCGGCCGTGTCCAGGCTATATCCGTGGTGCTCAACTGAGACGTTCTGCCCTTCTGAATTGTTCCTGTGAAACAAATTAAAAAAGAAACTAGTTACGTGGTCTTTAAGGACCACCGGGTCAGATATCCACTCACCATTGAGATTTAGAGCCCGGATTCTCCATCTGTTTCTTCGAATTATAGTGGATTTATGGTAGAAGTTCGTATTTTTATCCCCGTCCTCAATCCAAGCCCTCCTTGATTTTTGAAACCAAAGGAGCTCCTCTTGAGCCAGTGTCAAATTGAGTTCTTGAATGAGTTTATGTTCCAAAATTTGGAGACCACGGGCATTGTTATACCAAGGAGACATTTGTATCCCTTTAATCCGACTTTGAAGGTGATTTTTCCTTTTAAAAATGTTACCAAACACATCATTATTCCACTTTTTACTCCACAGCGTCACTTGGTGGATGACTCCCACCACGTTTCCCGATGTGTCACCCCAAGCCGATTTCCAAACATCCTTGTATTCCGGATGCGTAAGCCAGGCTGCCTCAAAACGGAAAGGTCTATCTTTCCTCTCCGGGGCCGATCCTGCAACACTAATGAAAGAAATAGGGTGGTGATCAGAGTGGGTTCTGGTGAGAACCCTTGCTTTTGGCTTCTGGAAAACCATGTTGAGCATCTAGGTTCCAGAAAACCCTATCTAATTTTCTTCTCATAACAGTACGGCCACCAATCTGCCGTAACCAAGTATAAACAGGCCCTATCGAGTTAACTTCCATGAGGCCACATTCTTCATAAGCATTACAGAACCTCGAAATATTGTTCATATTCACTTGCTCGTTTCCCCAATGATCGTTGATTTTAGCGATGTCATTAAAGTCCCCAAGCATGACCCACGGCCCCGACCGAGAGTACCCGAAGTCTTTGCAATCCTTCCAAAACATTTCTTTGGCCCTTAAATTGGGCCTAACATACGCGAAAGATAAAGTAAGATCGGGAATCCCACCCTCTTTCACCTTGCAGTGAATGGTCTGAGAATTACTTCTAACCACCTCTAAGTCAAGAATGTTTTTTTTCCAAACTAAGAGGAGACCACCTGCAAAACCAAGAGTATTAACCATAAACGAATTATCGAAACCCAAATTACGCAATACCTTAAGGAGTTTGTCGGCTTTGTTGGTTTTGGTCTCCAAGAAGCAAATGGCCCCCACCTCCCTATCCGAAAGAAGAGATTTGGTGTGGTGGATAGTTTCCCGGTTCCCAACACCCCGACAGTTCCAAGAAATCGCAATCATTGGGAAGGATTGCGGGGTAAGGAAGTTTGGCTACCGCCCTCCTTACGCGTATTCCTCGTGTAATGATTTGTTACTGGTCCATCTGTCGGGTGGACAACTGATTCTTGCTCCGGCATAGAACCAAAGATGAAGACACGTTCATCGTTTGCATGACTAGGCGCCACTTCTTTTGGAGTAAAAGTGGCCGAAGCCGTGTTTTAGTTACGGTTGCAGGTAGGTTTAGGAGCTGCATTATTATTTCCAGCTTGTTTAGCCTTACCAGGCTTCTTATTTTTCCTGTTTCTTCCTTCCACGAAGATAGGAGCATCATGCAGCTCACCAATATCCTGTAGAGCAGAGAACAAATTAGGATCAGAAAAGGAGGGAGAGGGGTCACTCACCGTTGCCGCAGCCGTGGTGGATTTGCCTTTGTCTTTCCTCCGTTCACCAACTTTTTCCGCCGGAGCCTTCTGTTTTGCCGCCGACTTTTGGCCGTCGACGTGGGTAGATTTAGGGGCCTGCGATTTAGGGGCAGATTTGGGTCCCTTGTTCTTCCCCTTTTCTTTGGCTCTGGAATGTTTGTTCGAGACTATCATCCAAGCTCCGTATTTTTCAGGCACTTGGATGACTTTTGGCCCTTCTTCTTGCCCAGATTTTTCAACCTGCATCCCTGCATCAGCATGGAGGTCCGAATTCGAGTGTTCCGGGGTCATGGTTTTGGCGCAGTTGGTCGAGACGTGCCCAACTTCTCCGCACCCAAAGCAGATGGCGTGAAGCCCTTCGAATGATACCTTCTGAAGCACTTCATCAACTGCCACCATAGAGCCTAGCGGTTTGCGAAGATCGATCTCCACAGCCGCTCTTGCAAATCTCACCCTTTCGATCCCCGCCGTGGTTTTGTCGACTTTAATGGTCTTCCCCACCGGCTCAAGGATTTTTTTGATCACATCTTCACGGAAAAGTTCTACTGGCAGGCCTGGCAGACGAACCCACACCACCATACTCTCCAGCTTCGCGGTTTGAGGATCAAAATTCCTCCGCCATCTTTGGGGGATAATATAGCAGTCGAACAGTTTCCACGGGCCATCCAACAACACATGTCTGTAGTCAGATGCTAGATCAAACCTCGCCATATAGAAGCCCATGCCAACGTCCAGTAACTCTACCTTGCCCGACGTGTTCCAAAGTCGAAGGAGGCGTTGTTGCAGGAGCATGAAAGCCGTAGGCTTTCCCAGGAACTTGAGAATCAAGGCCTTGTGCCAAGGTCTTTCGAGTTCCGCTCGAAGTTCTTTGGGGATTTTAACAACTGGAACCCCTTCATAGATTACGCTTTTGGTCTCTTCCAGTTCCATCACCGATCCATCTTCTAGCCAATCATCATCCACTTTCTCCGACATAGGATCATCTCCCACCAGTGTCGAGTCCACAGCAGTTTCCGCAAACGATCTCTTGAGGATTCTAACCCGCTTGGGTGCGGGTTGAGACTTTCCAGCCTCCCCTTCCACCACCGGAGAGGAGGTTGCCGGCGGCGTTGCAGCCGCGACATCCATGGAAAGATACCCCTTAACGGAAACTTACCAAAACAGAGTCGACGTGGAGAGGAAAGTCTTAGAGAGAATTTTGGAAAAATTTCATCTTAAAATTACTATAAATGTAGTCAGATCAGACCCTAAATTCATATTGATATAATTAAGTATATTATTCAACACTGAGCCCAAACCAAAATTCTATTGATGATTCACTAAATTTTTAGCCCAAAACCCGAGCTCAATACCCCAACTATAACTACCCAATAAGAAACTCTAGACCATATCTGCTGACGATTCATCTCCTCCCCTCTAGATTACTTAGACAAAATCTCCTAGCTAAGCTGCTTCGGACAACTTGGGGTTTCAATGGAATCGCCAGTCTGCGGTAAAATCTTTCATTTTCTGTTTGATCTTTTCCGTACCTATCACTTTGCTCATTGAAGAATTTTTGTAAATCTAGGTTTACGTTTCTTTACATCCCGTATTTTATTTTATTTTATTTATGTATTTATTTTTTTTTACATATTTGTTGTTTTCCAGTTCACCTGGAATGTTATCTAAGCAGAGTGGAGTTTAGTGGAGCAATCTGAAGGTTGTTGACTCTCGTTATGGACTCGATTGTCGTCAAGGTTTATTTTTTGCCCATGATTGGACTCAATTTTCATCAAGGTTTTGTTTTTGCCCATGATTCCGTTTTTTCTTGATTTCTTCTAATTGTATTCTTTTTTTTTTTTTTTTTTTTTTTTTTTACTTGTTCCTGAATATGCCACTTATTTGAACAAAACTTGTAGGATGTTAGGGGTTCTTTGATCTTTCATAGTACTCCGATGGTTCTTTGATCTTTCATACTACTCTGATACGATTTTTTTTGGACTATGTTTATTAGTTGTCAGATCTGCTATTGCATGTGTTGTTTTCGTAGTTTTAGATGAACAAATACCATTGAAATAATTTTGGCACAAGTGTCAAATAGACTCATCTACTACTGCGAAGTGCTCAATTCTCACCATGAACTAAATTAAGTGTCAAATAGGTCCATCTACCAGCTAAATTTGTTCGATTGGCATTTTTTACAAGTTCCTAGCATGTCGTTGCCTATCAAATTATTAAAAACAAATAAATAAATAGAATAAAAAATTAAAAAAATTAATTAAAAAAAAATATCGTCGGACAGCCGGTAGCTGATATTCTTTTTTTTATTATTATTTTATTTTAATTTTTTATTCTATTTATTTATTATTTTTAATAATTAAATATGCAACCTGCTAGAAACCTGTAAAAAATGTCAATTGAACAAATTTAGCTGGTAGATGAACCTATTTGACACTTAATTTAGTTTGTGGTGGGAATTGAACACTTCACAGTAGTAGATGGGTCTATTTGACACTTGTGCCAATAATTTTTTATTAACCATCGTTTTTAAATAATCCTAAAATGATTCCGATTTTTAGTTGACTATGTTAATTGGTTGTCAGATCTTCTAGTGCATGTGTTGTTTTCTGTGTTTTAGATGATCGAATAACATTCAAATAATTTGTTGTTAACTATTTATTGTCTATAATCAACTTTAACTATATTTGTAAACACGGATTTGTTATTATTATTAATTAATACAACAAATGCAAAAAAAAAAAAATGATTTGAAAAGACGGATGAATGTCAATATATAATTTACGTCTAAGCTTCATTTTTCTTTTTATAGTTCAAAATTCATCCAATTTCTTCCTATGTATTTCGAATTTCAGATTATACCCTACTAACTTGCTTTTTTCTATTGCATGCAGTTTTCTAAGATATTCGACTATGCTTCAAAAAAGATAAGCTTATTTATTCAATACACTAATCTCTACTGGTTTTCATATATTGCATCAATGCATCATATATTGCATCTGTCAACTTTTTTCTTAGTATTGTAAAATACTCTGTACTAATCTGTACTGCTTTTCATATATTGCATCTGTCAACTTTTTTCTTAGTATTGTAAAAATTTCTGAACAAAAATATGAATTTACTTACATTTGTTGTCTATATTTCAGTTATATGTTGTTGGACTGTTGTTTGGAGATTTCAATTCTGATAAGCACATCTCAATTCGTGATTTTTTAAAATATTTTACCATGTTATAGGTCATGTCATCGCAGTTTTCAGATTTATGTATGTTGCGGTGATCTCCATCCTCAATAATCTGTTTTCTGTTATTCTACTAATTTAATCTGTTTATTTATTTATTTATTGTACTAATAAGTTATTCTAAGTGCATTTATAATAATAATAAAAAATAAAAAAGATACATTGTGTACTAACCTTTGTATCAGGTAGATGTCTCCTCTTTTTGCCAGTAACTGTAAAACTTCTTAACTTCTTCATGGATGATGCAGTTTCTAATCTCCTGATTTATCTGCTGTGATCTTAAAGGAATGCCTGTTTATCAAAGTGTTTTTTCTTCTAGTACTGGTTCAAACTCAAGGAACTCATCATTTGTTCAAGGAGGAAATGGACGTAGTTGCCATAGAAGTCCTTTGAATTCTGGGCTTTGGATTTTGTAGATCTTGGATTGTGGGTTATGCATCTGGATGAAACTTTGGAGCTCTTCTCCTTTTGTCCATTTCGACGACAATTTGGAGGATTTTGGTAGAACTTTACGTTTGAGGAATTGGCTCTCAAATGTTTGTATTTATAGTTAAACTAATACTTGTTAGTTATTAATTATTAATTGTTATCGGAGAGTGAACTATCCGTCTTTCCAGGTGCTGTAATCATTGTATTAATGTTTAAATAAATGTTATTTATGTTTTTATGATAAATAAATGTTGTGGCTGTGCGGATTTCCAATAATAATCATTTCAGTTTTTTGCTTGGGAATGAACATGCACATGTTGGCTGGAATTGGCGGGAACTATGGATTCTGCTTTATTATAATAGAAGAAGAAGATGCCTCTAACAAGTATGAATAACAAGAAGTCACCTTGGTACCCGGATTGGACTTCCATGTGGAAGATTGTATGTTCAAGTCTCAGTGGAGGCGTTATTAGCTCTTTGTGTTTCAGTAGGTTGAGAAAGTATATGAACAGATACTACATTGTAATAGAGCTAGTAGCATTCAAAAAAAAAAAAACAAGAAGTCACCTTAATTCAAGTTACATAATTAGTTTGTGTACTACTTGTTGAGATTAATAAGAACAAGAAAAATAATAATGGCAGTAAAGGATAAAGAAGACAAGATTTACGTGGTTCGGCAATGTGCCTACATCCACGGGAGTGAAAGTATTCTCTTATTATTTGTGATGGTGTACAAGTGATGAGATACATTGATTATATTTATAGGCATATAATCTCCCTTTCACTCCTATTCCTTATATGAGACAAACTCATATTCCTAATCCTTATATGAGACAAACACAACAAATCTCCACCTTGGCGAATATGCTCTCTAGGAGAAAAAGATAACTCAACAAATCTCCACCTTGGCGAATAAGCCCTTTAGGAGAAAATACTTATCTAACCATCTCCACCTTCGCAAATAAGCCCTTTAGGAGAAAAAACTCATCTCATAGTCTCCTTGGATTAGGACCACCATGTTCATTTAACATCTGGAAACACCCAACAAGTCCAAACAATGTTTGAACTTGTCACTAGTAACTGCCTTTGTCAACATGTCTGCTGCATTCTCACTTGTATGAATTTTCTGCAACAAAATCTCACCAGAAGCAACCAACTCTCTGGCCTTATGAAACCTTACATCAATATGTTTGGTTCTGGCATGGTATACTTGATTTTTAGCTAAGAAAATGGCACTTTGATTGTCACAGTGTAATTGAACTCCATCTTGCTCAATACCTAACTCCTTAATCAAACCTGAAAGCCACAAAGCCTCTTTAGCTGCCTCAGTCACAGCCATGTATTCTGCTTCAGTTGTAGACAAAGCTACAATAGACTGAACTGATGATCTCCAGCAAATAGGACCACCCCCAAGAGTAAAAACATACCCTGTTGTAGAACGTCTATTATCCATGTCACCAGCATAATCAGAATCCACATATCCCATGAGTACATGCTCATTCTGTTGACTTCCAAATACAATACCATGCTCCATAGTGCCCCTTAAGTACCGGAGAATCCATTTAACTGTTTCCCAATGCTGCTTCCCAGGTTTAGACATGTACTTACTAACTTGGCTAACAGCATGAGCCAAATCAGGTCGAGTACAAACCATTGCATACATTAAACAACCAACTGCACTAGCATAAGGAACCTTTGCCATATTTTCAATCTCACTAACTGTTTGGGGACACTGATTGGATGAGAGTTTAAAATGATTAGCCAAAGGGGTACTAACCGGTTTAGACTTACTCATCCCAAACCTGTCAAGAATTTTCTCTATATAACTCTGTTGAGTTAGCCACAACTTTCTTGCACCTCTATCCCTGTGAATTTCCATGCCAAGAATTTTCTGTGCAACTCCTAAGTCTTTCATATCAAATTCCTGACCCAACAAAACTTTCAATGCAGCAATATCATTCATACTCTTAGCAGCGATTAACATATCATCCACATACAGTAACAGAAAAATAAAAGAACCATCACCAAGGCTTTTAACATAGACACAACAATCATACTCACAACGTGTATAGCCAATTTGAATCATGTAAGCATCGAACCGCTTGTACCACTGCCGTGGAGCCTGTTTCAGCCCATACAAAGACCTCTTGAGTCGACAAACCAGATGCTCACCTCCAGGTTTAACAAACCCTTCAGGTTGCTTCATGTAAATTTGCTCATCTAGATCACCATGTAAAAAAGCAGTTTTCACATCCATTTGTTCCAAATGCAAATCCCAAATGGCTACCAAAGCAAGTACTAATCTGATAGAAGTATGTCTAACAACAGGAGAGAAAACCTCATCATAATCTATCCCCTTCTGTTGAGAAAACCCCTTCGCAACTAACCTAGCCTTAAACCTTTCCCCTTCTTTTTCTGATACTGTTGGCTTCTTCCTATAGACCCACTTGCACCCTATAGCCTTCTTTCCTTGAGGAAGTTGAGCTAACTCCCAAGTATGATTATGATGTAAAGACTCCATCTCCTCAATCATACCTGCCATCCATTTATCTTTCTCCTGGCTAGAAATAGCCTCTTGAAAGGTAACTGGATCATTATTAGAAACAAGAAGTGCAAAAGAAACCATATCCTCAAACCCATACCTACTAGGTGGTTTGACATTGGTGCGTCTCGGTCTATCTCTAGCCAAACTGTAATCTTGTAAATTTTCTGAACCCGAACCTGCTGCAGATGTAGAATCTGCAACTTCTTGAGTCTCAACCGTAGGTGGATTAACTACTTTCTCACTCAAAGGTACACGATCCATATCCACTTCTACTGTGCTAGAACCATCAACTAGTGTATCTTCTTTCTTTGACTGGAACATGAAATTCTCATCAAACACTGCATCTCTGCTAATCACCACCTTTTTGGTTGCAGGATCCCAAAACTTATATCCTTTTACATCTTTCTTATAACCCAAAAAGATGCACTTCTTCGACTTGGGATCTAACTTTGATCTCTCATCACCTGGAATAAGAACATAGCTAGGACAACCAAAAACTCATAAGTGATCAAAACTTACAGGATTACCTAACCAGACCTCCTCAGGAACCTTGCCACCAAGTGATGTCCGTGGTGATCTATTGATCAAGTAACATGCCATGTTCACTGCTTCTGCCCAAAAACACTTAGAGAGCCCAGCATTCAATCTGAGACACCTTGCTCTCTCAGCAATGGTTCTATTCAGCCGCTCAGCAACACCATTCTGTTGTGGTGTCTTACGCACTGTATAGTGCCTTTGAATTCCATGTTCTGCACAGAATTTCTGAAATTCTTTCTCAGTATATTCTGTCCCGTTGTCAGACCTTAGGTACTTGATTTTTCTTCCAGTCTGGTTCTCAACCTCGGCTTTCTACAACTTAAATTTCTCAAACACTTCAGATTTATGTTTCAAGAAATACACCCAGACTTTCCTAGAAAAATCGTCAGTAAATGTAACATAATATCGAGAGCCACCCATTGAAGGTTCCCTGGTAGGTCCCCAAACATCATAATGCACATAATCCAGAATCCCTTTAGTTTTATGCTGCCCAGTAGAAAAACTGACTCTAGTCTGTTTCCCAAGGACACAGAACTCATAGAAATCTAGCTTACAACATTTAACTCCTTTTAACAAATTCCTTTTGTGCAAATCAAACAGACCACGTTCACCAAGGTGACCCAAACGTAAATGCCACAACCTAGTAGTATCATCACTAGACTCAACAGAATGTGCTCCACCTACAACAGTACTACCCAACAACCTATAAATGTTCCCTGTGGTCCTTTTCCCTTTCATCACAGTTAAAGCACCATTACTAATTTTAATGGTTTCCTTATCACTCTCAGACTTATGAATAAAACCATTAGCATGCAAACTGCCAAGAGAAATCAGGTTCTTAGTTAATCCCGGTATATGTCTGACATCATGCAAAGTTCTGACAATACCATCATACATCTGGATGTTAACATCACCAATACCTATGATATTATGACATCTATCATCACCCAGAAAAACAGAACCGAAAGTACCTGACTTATAGGTTGTGAACCACTCCCTGTTAGGTGTAATATGATAAGAGCATCCTGAGTCTAGAATCCAAGCATCTGACAACTTACTCGATGAAACTGCTAGAACATCACCTTCACTATAATCTGAGTCATCAGCATGCACCACGTTCGCCGCCTCTTGTTGTTTTTTCAACTTTGGACAATCTCTCTTTATGTGCCCAATCTCATAACACTTGTAGCACCGGATTTTCCTGCTATTTCTGGACTTAGACCTAGAGTTTTTCCTCCCAGAATTACCCTTCTCTTGTTTCCTTCCACAATCCTGACCCTCTTTAGCATACAAACTTTCACCAACAGACGATCCATCTCCTACACTCTGCAAGCGCTTATTATGAGCCTGCAGGGCCGCAGAGATCTCGCTGTATTTAACCGTGCTTTTCCCGTATGTTAGAGTAGTCACCAGATGTTCAAAGGAAAAAGGTAATGAACATAGCAAGATCATCGCCTTGTCTTCATCTTCAATCTTGACATCAAGCCTGGCCAGATCTGAGATTATCTGATTGAAGACATTAATATGATGCACCAAGTCTGAACCCTCCTGCACCTTAAGCCCATAAAGCCTTTGCTTTAGATACAGTTTGTTCGTTAGAGATTTTTCCATGAACTGAGTTTCCAATTTATCCCAAATTTCTTTTGGGGCTTCCAGGGCCATAACGTGATACACAATTCCATCGTCTAGGCATAACCGAATGGTTCCTGCCACACGCTCCTTCAAATCTTCCCAATCTTCCTCTTCCAGATTAGCTGGCTTATCCGCCTTCAAAGTTTTCAGAAGACCCTGTTGTGCCAACAAATCCTTTACCCTAGATTGCCATAACCCAAAATTCCCTGTACCATCAAATTTTGATACCTCGAATTTTGTGCTTGAACTGGTCATCTCAACAGTGCTCTGATACCAATTTGTTGAGATTAATAAGAACAAGAAAAATAATAATGGCAGTAAAGGATAAAGAAGACAAGATTTACGTGGTTCGGCAATGTGCCTACATCCACGGGAGTGAAAGTATTCTCTTTTTATTTGTGATGGTGTACAAGTGATGAGATACATTGATTATATTTATAGGCATATAATCTCCCTTTCACTCCTATTCCTTATATGAGACAAACTCATATTCCTAATCCTTATATGAGACAAACACAACACTACTCTTATTATTCCCCAAGAAAGCAAGAAGAAATGAAAGATACTTGTATAAATTATAGTTCGGGACACTATAAGGATCCGACTCTTAGTATTTGTATGTTTATTATGTTACCCCAACTACACTGTACAGGCATTTGCAGTAGAATATTTGACTAAATACTTAGCAATAATATCAATAACCACACAAAGTTACTTTTTTTTTTTTTTTAAATTTTAATCAAATATTACTTCTTAATCCATTTTATTTGTTAAAATCCGGTACTTGAGTTGTTTGAACCCGTTGTTATGTAAAATCTAAAAACATAATAAGTGTGAATAAAAATCATACCCCTCATTTATGCCCGTTTTTTCGTTAAGTTTTTTTGTACATTATGCTATAGAAGTTGTACATTAAAATATTTTGGACAAACATACCCCTACCGTTATAACTTCCGTTATCTTTTCCACTATTGTTACCATGCACATGCATCCACCATATATTTTCTTATCTTCTTCATTAATAATAATATATATACACATTATATATTTGAGTTATATGTTAATTATTACCTAAAATATAAATATCAAATTTATAAAAATGATTTACATTATTATTATTATTATTATTATTATTATTATTATTATTATTATTATTATTATTATTATTTAGAATAATTTAAATATGTAAAATCTAAATAAATTTAAAATTTTAATATAATGTACTAATATTGGGTACCTATTTTTTGCGCATCGCGTATAAAAAAATACTAGTAAATAAATAAAATTCAAAATTTTTTTTTTGAAACAAAATAAAATTCAAAATTAAAATGGAACTTTTAGGTTTCTGTTAAATTGGCCGATCTAAATTTAAAATATTTAATGCATTGTTACCTACCTCTCTTAAATTCTGATCACTGACGGGACCAAATGTTTTGACTATTTGTATGTCTTTTCTTTTTCTTTCATTCCGTATTTCGGTTCATTTAAAGATTGTATTGATGACTATAGTCCTAGCAAACAGAGAAAATAAAGAAAACGAAAAGGCATATAATAATGAATAAAACCACAAATAATTTTTTTAAAAAACACACACACAAGCAACAAAGAAGAAAAATATGTAAGTGTTCAACTCTACGTCATCAGCAGCAAAAAAGTTAAAAATCAATCCGTAGTTTACAAAAAAAAAAAAAAAAAAAAAAAAATGTTACTCCTCCATCCCAAAATATATGTAGGAGGTGAATAATTAAACTTGACTTATCTTTATACTAAAAAAAAAACTTGACTTAACTTTATCAATGAAAATTAAGGGGTTGTTTGGTTAGGGACTTTTGCACCGTGTTATGAGTTTTGATTATCATTTTTTCAAACTTTCACCTCTGTGATCAGTTGAGTTACCCATGCAGGCATGAGTTTTGATTCTCATTATCTTACTATTAGAATCAAATCCTTTAGTAATTACAAAATCAATTACCCTTTTACTCATCTACTTTTGAACAATGGAATCAAAAATAAAAATGAAAAATGAAAAAATAAATAAATAAGTCATTGTCCATGCATTAAATATAGAATTTTAATTTATATACACATATATGTATATGTATATATCTTTATTATATCTTTTTAAATATTTATTCATTTTTATTTTAATTAATTAATTATTTGTTTGTTTTAATTCCAATTCCTATTTACTATCAAACGAGGTTATTCATTCGACTTAAACCCATTAACATTGCCAATTATTTGATTCTCATTACCATTTTGATTCCAATGTTGTCCTAATTCCAAAAAAGAAAGTGTCTGGATTGGTGTCTGATTTAAGGCCTATTGCTACCTGTAATGTGGTATATATAAATATGACCAACATGCTTGCTAACATAATGAAACCATTATTAGGTGATGTGATTTCTGAATCTCAGAGTGCTTTTATTCTTGGTAAGCTAATCACTGATAATATTCTTGTAGCAGCTGAGATTGGTCACTATCTGAACAGAAAGCAGTGTGGGAAGGTTGGCTGGGGAGCTTTGAAATTAGATATGGAAAAGACTTATGATAAGATGGAGTGGTCTTTCTTGCGTTGTATGTTGGAGGCTTTGGGATTTGCAGGAGGATGGGTGGATTTGGTAATGAAGTGTGTAACGTCGGTTTCTTACAATATTTTGGTGAATGGTGTCAATAGTGGCCAGGTCCCCCCCTCCCGTGGTCTTTGACAAGGTGATCCCTTGTCATCTTATCTCTTTATAATTTGTGTTGAATGTTTTTCACTTTTGCTACAACATGCTCAGGCCCAAGGGTTCATTCATGGTTATAGAGTGGCGAGAGGTGCCCCAACGATATCACATTTATTATTTGCTGATGATAGCCTATTGTTCTTTAAAGTAAATGTGCAAGAACCAGGAGTGGTCAAGTAGTGCCTTCAGACGTATGAGAACCTTTCTGGTCAGACTGTCAATATTTCATAAATCTAGTGTGTGCTTTAGCATAAACACAGTAGAAGGGTACAAGGAAAATGTAGTGGCGGATTTGGGTGTTACTCAAGCTGCTAATTTTGAGAAATATTTGGGGTTGCCTTCCTTTGTAGGAAAAAAACAAAAGGCTGGTTTTCTCGTATATATATTGAGGATAAGATCAGACAAAGGATTGGTGCTTGGAACAAGCGGCTCCTATCGTAGGCAGGTAAGGAAATTTTACTGGAAAGTGTGGTCCAAGCTATGTTTACTTTCTCTATGAGTGTCTTTTTCCTTCCTGATTCCTATGTGTGGCGTTAGAAAGAACTATGAATCGGTATTGGTGGGGCTCGGGTGGAGTTAATGGAAGAGGTATTCACTGGATGACATATGATTTGTTATTGATAAAGACGATTTTCACACATGCATCAAGTATCAAATCACAGTATAGAGTTTAGATATCGTTCCACTGTAGATGGTTCTTGTAATGATAGGAATTGATGCAAAGTGGAGTTAAGCACAAGCTAGAACTATTCTGTTAGAAGCTAGACCTATCGGGTAAGGAATTTGTTTGATATGATTAAACAAATAACAAATAAGACAAGTAAAACAAAGGACCATGATTTGGTTGATTCAAACTAAGATGCCAAATATTGTACTAAAGATTAGGGAATTAAATCAAGGCATAGGGTAAGTGAGATGCACAAAAGTGTCCAAATACCACTCTCGTATCTATTTGGACTTGCAACCTCACATTGAACTCCACTCTCGTGAAAATTCAACCCAAGGATGCCGAAACAAGAACACAAGGCAAAGATTTCCCTTAACACCCAAAGTACCCTCGTATTGGGTATTAAGTGTGTGAATGTGTGGCTAGTGTACAAGCTCTACTCTCGTAGCAACAAACACACTCCAAATCAAGCATCTAATTGGGGTCCGACAATCATACACAAATTTCTCAACAAACTCATTTCACACAACCCTATCCAAATAATCTCATTTATGCAATACAACTCAAATAGGCATCAATAGCAAGAAATCAAACCAAATCCTAGTCCCAAAACACTTAGCTACTCATAATATAACAATAGATACAAAATATTCAAAGAGTAATTGAAAGCATAGATGAAAAGTAAAGAGAAGAGATGAATAAGAAAACTTCTCTATTGAAGCTTTAAAATCCAAGCTAAGATTTGTAATGTTCTTGAGCTTGGAAATGGAAAGGAACAAGTAATGTACACTAATCTAAGCTATTCTAAACAAACTCTAACTAGAGAAATGAAAGGAAAATGAAAGATATATTTTTGGGGTGGAAAAATTCCATTTTAAAGGGCCAAATTCGCAATGTAATGTGTTGCAGACGTTGGCCATGGGTGTGGCTTCACCCGTGGCCAGAAATAGGGCACACTGCCCAGCGGCCACGGGCGTGGCCACATCCGTGGCCACCAGGCAGTGTACACTGCCTGGTTGCCATCTTGTGCACTATGTCCGTCTTCTAGGAAATATTGCACCCTCGATACTTTTGAATTAGCATTTGTGGTATTCATCAAAGTTGTATCCCTTCAAGTTAGCTTTCCAATGATATAAAATTTACTTGATTTGGATATTTTTACGCAGAGATATGACCAAAATACTGAGCATTGGACGATTTGTGCGGGAATTTCAACTTCTTGCTCTTTTGCTCCACTTTTGCCTTTGTTTGTCCAAATTAAATGACCAAGACCACTAAACACACCACTCTCTAAGAGGTGTTGTCTCCATCTTCATAGCTTCTCGTTGGCTCCCATTGACTCTACATGCATTCGAAATGTCCCAAAAATCATTCAATTCATCGTCTAAACCATTGAGAATTACACATAAACACACAAATGAATCAAATGAGGGACACTTTTGACAAAATTATAGCAAATAACAAGAAAAATAAGCTTAAATGTAAGGTAAAAATATCAACATTTAGACTCTTATTAGTTATGCGCCCCAAACTAAGCTGGAAGAATGGGGTTCAAGGATCTTCAGTTTTTAATATGGCTATATGCTAGAAACAGGCGTAGCGTTTTCATATTTATCGACTCTTAGTATTTGTATTTTTATTACGTTACCCCAACTACAATGTATAGGCATTTGCAGTAGGATATTTGACTAAATACTTAACAATAATATCAATAACCATACAAAGTTACTTTGTTTTTTAAAATTTTAATCAAATATTACATCTTAATCCATTTTATGTATTAAAACCCAGTACTTGAGTTGTTTGAACCCGTTGTTATGTAAAATAAATAAATAAAATTCAAAATTCAAATGGAACTAGGATTTCTGTTAAATTGGCAGATCTAAATTTTAAAATATTTAATGCATTGTTACCTACCTCTACCAAATGTTTGACTATTTGAATGTCTTTTCTTTTTCTTTCATTCCGTATTCCGGACTGACGGGACCAAATGTTAAAGACTGTATTGATGACTATAGTCCTAGCAAATAGAGAAACGGGAAAATGACATTTTTCTTCCCTGAGTTATGTATTTATATCATTTTTTTTTTTGAATTATTCAAGTGACTGTTTTTCCCCCTAAAATGTTCAATGGACATATTTACTCTTAAAATAAATATTTTATTTTTTTTCTCCAACAAATTATGACCACGACTTGGTTCAAATCGAACAGACACTATAGTAACTAAACGAAATATTCTAATTACAATTTAGAATCGAAACACGATATTTAGATTTTATTAAAATCACAAATCGGAATAGTCGGTTCATGTTCCGAACTGAAAAAAAAAATACATTTATTGTTGAATTTAGACTATTTTAAAATAAAGACGGTTCAAATTCACTTTTCAAATTTCTCCCTGAAAACTAGGGTTTCCTCCCTACCCCCCTGAGATCTAGGGTTCCGACGGTTTTCTTGCTGCGTTAGTCCGGTCGAACACCGGCGAAAAAGCCATGGATGTAAGAGACATCACTGCATCGACTGCGGAAATGAGCTTGGATGACGAGGAACTGGGCGTACGGTTTGAGGACGAAGGATATACGATTGCGGTTCCACAACAAGAACGTCACACATGGACGTTAGTCGGCAGATTCCTAACTGACCGAATTCTGAAGGTGGAGGTGATGAAACGGGTTATGGCCTCGGCATGGCGGCCATTGATGGGAATTGAGATTACGGATGTTAGTCCGAACTTATATCTCTTTACATTCTTTGACGAGACGGACATGCGTCGGGTGTTGGAGGAAGGTCCTTGGGCGTTTGAAAACGCAACGTTTCTTTGCCAGGTGCTGAATGATGGGGAAGATCCGACGCAGGTAGTACTCAACACGGTGGATTTCTGGCTGCAGGTTTATGATATTCCATTGGGATACCGAACTGTAAAAGTGCTTGAGCGGATTGGGGATTTTGCGGGAGTGTTTTTACGTTGTGATGAACGTAATTTTGAAAGGCCGTGGACTTCATTCCATCGAATACGTATAACACATGATGTTTCGGTCCCGTTGAAACGACGCATGAAGATGATTATGAGGGATGGAACGTGGGTCTGGGTAAATTTCAAGTACGAATGGTTGCATATGTTCTGCTTTTTTTGTGGTGTGATGGGGCATACTGATAAATTCTGTTTAGCTGCTCGTCGTTCGTTATTAACACCGGATCAATATTTATTTGGTGCGGCTATGAGAGCGGGCGGTAATAATCCGGCCAAGACATTGGGTGATAAATGGTTTAAAATGGGGCAAGAACGAAGGAAAGAAATTGGGTTTGGTGTAGGGGGTTACGGACACGGTACGGTAGTCATGAGTGGGCTGGCTACTGCTGGAGTGAGAGGGAGGGTTGCGGTGGGTAATGACGTGAGGGAGAATGGTGATGATCAGGAGGGGATGGCGAGAGAGAAGGGGGTAATGGGGGAGGAAGAGGGAGTTAGGGTGGACCCGAAGAGGCGTAGAGTCGATGGGGAGGTTGGTGGTGGAGTGGAAGTGGGGGTGAATATTGAGCCAGGCAACTCACATTTGGCAAATTCTGGGATTGAGGGTGGTGGGGGAAATCGGGTGAGGGAGGGAGTGGTGATGGGAGAGGATATAGCAATGTCCGATGTTCAAAAAAACTTGCAGATGGCGGGTGCTGCGGTGCAGACCCGCCCGACCCAATGAGTACATTGAGCTGGAACTGCCGTGGCTTGGGTAATCCACGGACAGTTCGGGAGATTGAGGACGTAGTGTCCCGCAAGAAACCCGATTTTGTATTTCTGATAGAAACCAAGGTTAACCGAGATCATGCAGAGCGACTTCGGATTAAGCTGGGTTTCGAAGGCCTTTTTAATGTGGATAATTCTGGATTGAGTGGAGGACTGGCATTGTTGTGGAGAACGAATGATATTGCAAGAATAATGGGTTATTCAAATAATCACATAGATGTGGAGGTGAGTGTGCCAGGGTTTGCTAAGTGGAGGATGACTGGGTTTTATGGCTTCTCGAAGCGTCCGCAGAGAAGGGAGTCGTGGGACCTTATTCGATCGTTGGCTAGTAGATCGGATCTGCCATGGGTGATTATTGGAGATTTTAACGATCTCTTATATCAGTATGAGAAACGGGGAGGAAATCCCCATCCAGACAGTTTGCTACGGGGGTTTGGAGAAACAATTGAAGAGTGTGGTTTGACGCAGTTGCCAATGTCTGGATATCCCTACACTTGGGAAAAAGGTAAAGGCACACTGAACTGGATAGAGGAAAGACTAGATAAGGTTTTGGCTACTCAAACCTGGAGAGACTTGGTGATTGATGCAAATGTACAGAATATATTAACCCGAAAATCAGATCATTCCTTCCTTTTCCTTGGGATTCTCAATCTTCGGGGAAGGACGGGTGTTCGAAGAAAGGGTTTTCGTTTTGAGATGGCATGGCTACATGATGAGGGGTGTAGGGAGGTGGTGGAGAAATCATGGGGCGAGGGAAGAGTCAGGGGGTTGCAGGAGTGTGTTGCTCTATGTGGTGATCGGTTAACACGCTGGGGTGGAGACCGATTCCATAAGTTTGGCGAAAAAATAATGAAATTACGAAAGGAACAAATGCGCCTAAGGGGATGTACAGATTCAACATCCCTAGCTGAAGTTCGGAGACTAGATGAATGTTTGGCTCATGTTGAGCTACAAGAGGATACGTACTGGAGGCAGAGGGCCAAACAGCATTGGCTCAAGGATGCGGATTCAAACACCAGATTTTATCACAGGTATGCTTCTCATCGAAAGAAAAAGAATGTTATTACTAAAATTATGAATACTGATGGGGATTGGATTGAGGGGGATGCCATGACAAATGTAATCATGGATTATTATCGTGGAATTTTTAACTCGAGTACTCCTGCTATTGATGATGAGTTCTTTGGGAGTATACACTCACGTGTGACAGGCATACAGAATGAGAGTTTACTGCGCCCCTTTGAGGAAAAGGAGGTTAAAACTGCATTGTTTTCGATGTATCCTGATAAAGCACCAGGGCCGGATGGTATGAACCCTGGTTTTTATCAGCACTTTTGGGATGTAGTGGGTACTGATGTTTCCTCTTATATTCTGAATTGTTTGAATACTTGCTCAATGCCTGATAAGTTAAATGAAACGAATATTATCTTGATTCCCAAGAAGAAAACCCCGGAAATGGTTTCTGATTATAGACCAATTGCTTTGAGTAATGTCGTTTACAGAGTTATGGCAAAGGTAATTACAGCCAGGATGAAACCATTAATGGAGAGTATTATATCAGAATCCCAGAGTGCATTTATATCTGGAAGACTAATTACAGATAATATCTTGATAGCTGCGGAAGTTGGCCATTTTTTGAACAGGAAGCAGTGTGGGCTAACAGGTTGGGGAGCTTTAAAGCTAGATATGGCGAAGGCTTATGACCGTATGGAATGGGATTTTTTGGAAAGGATGCTAAGGGCACTGGGATTTGATGAAAGATGGATAGAGTTACTGATGATGTGTGTAACCACTGTATCTTACAGTGTAATGGTAAACGGTTCGAAGACTGATGAAATAACCCCGACTCGTGGTTTAAGGCAAGGTGATCCCCTCTCACCTTATTTGTTTATTATTTGTGCTGAGCGACTTTCAATATTATTACAACAAGCACAGGCAAAAGGGGAGATACATGGATGTAGAGTGGCAAGAGGAGCTCCCTCAATTACTCATCTATTCTTTGCTGATGATAGTCTGCTTTTTTTCAAAGCAAATACTCAAGAGGCCGGTGTGGTAAAACGGTGTTTGTCGGAATATGAAAAAATGTCTGGCCAGGCAGTTAACTATCACAAATCAAACATTTGTTATAGCAAGAATACTCGTGCTGAAATAAGAGAGGAGATTGCTGATATGTTGGGAGTAGTGCAGGCTCAGAATTTTGGAAAATACTTGGGGCTTCCATCATTTGTGGGCAGGAATAGAAAGGTGGCATTTTCATATATTGAAGATAAGATAAGGCAGAGGATTAACTCGTGGAATAAGAAACTTTTGTCACAGGCAGGAAAGGAAGTTTTATTGAAAAGTGTGGCTCAGTCTATGCCTACCTTTTCAATGAGCGTTTTTCTACTCCCTATGACTCTGTGTACTGCCATTGAACGAACCATGAATCGATACTGGTGGAGAGCGAGAGATGACCAGGGTATTCATTGGAAAGCTTGGGATAAACTGTGTATCCCAAAGGAATATGGAGGATTGGGGTTCAAAGAGCTACGTGCCTTTAACCTTGCAATGTTGGGCAAGCAAGCGTGGCGCTTTCTGACACAGCCTCATTCGTTGGTCTCAAGAGTGTATAAGGCCAGGTACTATCCCACCAATTCTTTCTATGAAGCATGCTTGGGGAATAACCCAAGTTTTTGTTGGCGAAGTATTTTGGCAGCACATGATTTAATTTGTGGAGGGGTTAGGCGCAGGATTGGGGATGGCAAATCAACTTTGATTTGGGAACACCCATGGTTACAGGATATGAGTCACCCGAAAATTGTAACAGAAAAACCACCCCAATTGGCACAGGCAAAGGTGATGGGACTGATGGACCAACAGACAGGTACCTGGGACCAAGAGATACTAGCTGATATTTTGGATCCTGGGGATGTAGAGCAAGTTCTAAAAATACCTGTGTCACCAGATTATGAGGATTTGTGGTATTGGTATGGGGACCCAAAAGGTGAATATTCGGTGAAAAATGGTTATAGAACAATCGTGGGTAACTACACCCAAACGGTTGGGACCTTTGATAAATGGAAAGTATTATGGAAGCTTAAAGCCCCCCCAAGGTGGAAAATATTTCTGTGGAGAGCTTTACATGATATTTTGCCCACTACGAAGAATTTACTTATAAAGAGAGTTGATATTGATCCAACATGTGCCATGTGTGGAATTGGGCATGAAGATATTGTGCATTCGTTGATCACATGTGATTATTCGACAAACATTTGGGCACAATCCCACCTTCCAATCCCAAATAGTGTCACAAATATTTTCAGTGATTGGTTTAATGATTTGATGAATACTTTAGATAATGATGGAATTATTTATGCAGTGGCACTCTTATACAATATTTGGCGGGCAAGGAATGGGGCTGTATGGGAGGCAGTCTTACCCAGGCCTCAGAAAATAATTGCAATGGCATCATCAGCTGTGAATTCTTGGAAACAAGCCCATCCTGGACTGCGAGTACTGGCCACTTCCTCAGCGGCACCCAGCCGGACTGCCACTGTGGCAGCATCGTCCAACCGGACTGCCACCGTGGTCGACAGCCACGTAGCTACGCCGAACCCCACGGCAAATCGCGTTATTACTGCAGAGCTGCCAGCGCCGATTATGGACTCCCAACCCACACCACATATAAGGAATCAATGTTACTTCGATGCGGCATACGACCCACACACGAACAAAGCAGCGGTAGGAGCTATTATTCTAAATTGGCAAGGACATTATATTTCGGCTATGACTGCCCCAATGATAAATTGTTTCTCACCACTAATGGCGGAAGCCAATGCATGCAAGGAAGTTTTGTCGTGGCTAAGAAACCGCGGAATACAATCTATCGACCTCTTCACGGATTGTTTGGTACTACAACAATACCTATCATCTACGACGCACTCGTCAAGATCGTACTTGGGATATGCCGTTGATAGTTGCAGGACTATTATGTCGTCTTTTGATTATTGTTTACTTCAGTATGTTCCTAGACTAGATAATTATTTAGCTCATACTTTAGCATCTACTGCTTTTACTCAGACAACTAGTATGTACTCGGATTATGATCCGTCAGCATCTATTTCTGCATATTTTCAATAAATGCCGTACATGCTCCTTTCAAAAAAAATAACTGAAGCTATATTAAAAAAAAAAAAAAGAAGGAATAAGGGTCAAGTAGGCATCTAATTACACACGATACTAAAATTAGGTCATTGAAAAAAAAATTACAATTGAATCCCTAAACTAATTCATTTCATACCATTAATTCCATTTGCAGGTTTTCCATGTTTCTAACATGTCACTCCAAATTTAAAATTGAAAAAGAAATAGAGTTTCGTCAAACTCAACTGTTGCTAGCACGGTTATGATGTTTTGAAATAAAATTGTTAATGACAGAGTACCCACCAAACGAGACAATAATTAAAGGCCCATTTGGTTGGGCGTAATTTGACTGTAGTTGAATTACAATTCAGTGGAAGCCACAATTACGCCGTTTGGTTGGATGGAATTGCAATTACACATAATTGCAATTCCCTCCTTTTGCTGAATTGCAATTCATGGGCACCCCCCTATGAATTGCAATTCGGTGGTTGTGGAAAAGGAAAAATGGATAAAATGACAAAAGTACCCTTAATTATTACTACTATTATTATTACACAAGGATATTTTAGTCTTTATATCACTTCTTTCATTCCCTACCCAATAATTCTATTCATTCCTACCAAACAATGTAATTTGAATTTCTATTTTATTCCCACCTTATTCTTTTTCTACTGAATTGCAATTCCTTTCCACCCTAATTCCTTACTCGCAACCAAATGCCCTGTAATTGTAGCAGCTATGAAAACCAAAAGCACCATGTTTTTCATTTGAAATTTTCTACCTCATTTCCTCACACTTAGGGACGATTTAGTGGCATATATTTTGTTATAACTACCTTCATAGCTTCAATAAGTAGCTAAATGCTGCTTCGATACTAACAACTTACTTATATGACTGCAATTACCTGTTAAAAATTTCGCTGCTTAATCCAATTTTTAAGCAACGTAAAATGAATAAACATCTTGCGCTTAGAAGATAGAATCACAAAATATTACTCCCTTCGTCCCGAATTGGTTGTCTCATTTGCTTTTTGCACGCTTTTTAAGGAATTAAAGTAAATGCTATGTATTTTCCAATTATGCCCTTCACTTTTTCACTTTTGGAAATAAAAGCAAAAGTCATAAGGGTAATTTGGGAAAAAGTAGAATGATGGTGATGTTCAATTTTAGAAAGAGGACAACATTTTGGGACAAACTAAAAAGGAAAGTAAGACATGCAAAATGGGACAGAGGGAGTACTAAATAATGACTAGCTTACACATTTTCGTCTACACAGACAATTACTTAACCAAAGAAAAGAGGTATTAGGTCACAGAAAAGGACGAAAACTCACGTCAGAACCATACTCGTCATCGTCGTCGACAAAGCTACCGTCATCGTCGGAGTTGTAAGGCGAAAGCACACGGCATGCATGTGATACATAATTTTTTTATACATTTATTTATATAATTTTTATATTCGTCTTGTTTAATCAACTGAGAAGCTATATTTAAAAAAAAAATAAAAAATTAATTAATTGATGTTGACTTTCTCACAGCAAACCCCCAAAAATATTAAAATTAAAGCAATAAATGAAAGATTCGATCCAAATGCACATGAAATAGGATTGTTGTTGTTCCCATTAAAATTAAATTTAAATCTTATTGCACATGAAATAAGATATTTGAATGGAATATGGGTATTCACACCAAACTCATTCAAATTAAACTCTTAGGAAGTTGTTAAAAGTCGGATGATATTTGATTAAAAATTTTAATTTTTTTTTTTAAAAGTTAGATAGTTGTTAAAACTCAGATGATATTTGATTAAAAATTGTAAAAATTATTTAAAAGTTACATATATTCTTTCCAAGAGGAACTTGATCAGAACGCAGAACATTGATCTGAGAATTATTACATATTACCAGCAGGCCAGGGGAACTTTCACAGGTATGTCTTACTCTTACAACAATTATATATATGTTAATTACAGTATTAAGTTGCAATTGATCTCTTCACTTATATGTATCTTTTAGCTAGCCCCTTAGCTTCTTTAATTTATTTTATTTTCAGAGATCGATCAAAGCTCTCCCATGTCAAGTTTAAGTAATACAGGGAAGAGATTAACATGTTGCAGTTTTCACTTTGATGTTCAGAATCCACTTCATGCTGGTAATAGCAATGTCCGCATTGGTGTAAATTGATACCTTAGAATTTATTTTTTTAAGTGAGGAGGAAATCTGCGACCACTACTGAGAGTTTGCATTGAAAAAAGCTGGCCTTGTGGTTTTAAAGGACTACAAAGAGGTTAACCAGTTTAGCTAGGTTGTCATAGCTAATCGATTCAAACTAAGACAATCAAAACTTGGAACCTCAAGTCTACTAACTTGACTGAGGTTACGCCAACCCAACCGATGCTTTAGTTAAAGGGCTTAAAGGGAGTTTCAATATATATATTTTTTTATTGTTTTCAGGTCACAGAACACGCACGCTGGATTTCCAGATCCAACGTGCGGCTCTTCGAGGTGACTGGAACACCGCCGAACGAATTCTCAAAAGCAATCGGAATTACTGTCGCGAAAGGATTACGAAAAAAGGAGAAACAGTGCTTCACCTGGCCACAGCGGCGAAAAGAACAGAATTTCTGCGGCGGCTCGTCCACGTTTTGGAGCCAGAAGACTTGGAACTGAAGAATGATGTGGGATGCACAGCTTTTAGTTACGCAGCCATGTCGGGAGTGGTAGAAAATGCTAAGGTGATGAGCGAGAAGAACGGGAAATTATGGAACATCCGGGATGAGAAGGGTGAAACGCCAATCCATCACGCAGTTGTGATGGGGCATAAATCCATGGTTGCATACCTCTGTGACATCACAGACTTCTCCGAGTTGGGAGACTGGGAGATCATTTGGCTCTTGGAAGCCACTATTCTGAACAATATGTACGGTACGTCTTCAGCATTACATTTGTTTTGAATTAACATCATATTTGCTATCTCATCTTGTTGGGCAAGGCCGGTAAAGGGGTCATGTCTAGTACTTGGTTACTGGGGATTGTTGGACCGAGGTGGGTAAAGTTTTAATGGTCAAGTCCAGCACAGGGCCTGTCTCAAACAATGTGATAGCGGACTATAAGTAACAAAATAATTCACTTGTGTCTTCCGTACTAGCTATGGAACGTTATGCTGTGGAACCGTGCCCACCTTATAAAGTGTAAATTCATAATTTTTAAATTGTGGATTCATAATTTCTATACCATAGATTCGTAATTTATATACTGCAGATTCATAATATCTGTACTGTAGATTCATAATTTCTAAACTGTACAGTTATCAAATTATGAACATATAGTTCTGTGATTTGTGAATACAGAGTTTAACAATTGGGAATATAAAAAATTATGAACATATAGCTCTATAATTATGAACATATATTTATAAAATTATGAACATATAGCTCTATCACATGTTCACAAACCTAATATTGTAGATTCATAATTTTTATACTTTAGATTTATAATTTCTACACTGTAGATTCATACTGAAGACGAAACAATGCGATTGTGAAGAGAAAAACGCCGTTAACAACAAGTGAAAAATATATATTTTTTTAATTAGAAAAATTATGAATCTAGAATCGTGTCCACCTTGCAAGGAGGGCACGTTTCCATGGCATAATTTGCCACTATCTATAGCTTTTGGCATGAGGGGTAAGCGCTTGATACTAACAAGTGGTATCAGAGCTAAATCACGAATTTGATAAGGGTAAATTGTTGGGCAGGGCCGATAGAAGAGGCGGTTGGGGGATTGTTGGATAGAGGCATGTGAGTGGTAAGCACTTGATCCTAACACATCTCCTTAATTTGTTTTTGCTTTCTTGGTTTTCCTGTAATGCAGACGTGGCAACGACGATGTTAACACAGTATACACCTTTGACCCTGACAACGTTAGATCGGAATCAAATACTGTTGGACGTTTTAGCTCGAAAGCGTATTGAGGAGAGCCTCCGAGAAGGAATTATGGAAACATTTCTTCTTGCAACTTCTAATGTGCTTCCCACACTTTGTAAGGCCAGCATATATAGTTCAAATAATCTTTTTTTTTTTTTTTTTTTTTCATGTTTGATAAAAGGGGAATCATATCATTGTGGTATAACTTATATTAGGATCAAATTAAATATGTAATGAAATGGATTATGCATGGATTATTGTAAAAATTAAAGCTTGTGTTTTTATTATATATAGTCTCAAATTGGATGAAAGAAAAGTGTTTGGTCAAGGAGCAAGGCAGAAAGCTGTTTAAAAAGATTTGGTTAGAGTGTACATCCTTAAGCGATGGTGAGTTTCTGGAGCTAATCAGGCGTAAAGAGATACTTCACTATGCTGCAAGAGAGGGGAATGTTGAGTTTCTATATATTGTTCTTAACAGCAACCCAGACCTCTTGTGGGAGCTGAATAAAAAAGGACAGACCATTCTCCATGTTGCTGTGTTATATCGACAGAAGAAAGTCGTCCATCTTATATGCAACATGCAAGGTTACAAAGATTTCATCATTCTCCTCGAAGATGATGACCGCAACAACGTTTTGCATTTGGCAGCCACTCTGGGATTGCCAAACCGCACCACCCCTTCTCAAGATCAAGATCACGATCACTCATTATTGCTTCAGGTATGGTGCAAAGTGTACCGTTTTTGTTTTCTAAATCAACCAAGAATATAATTATATACTATTATTATTCTAAATTCCATCTATTACTCCGTAAATAGCAACTACTTATTATGTTGGGCAAACGGGAGGAAGAGAAGATTATGCCACAATCACTTCTGCAACTATCCACAGCTGCCCTTCAATTTGAAAGAGAGATCTCATGGTTTAATGTAAGAACAACATCTTTCAATTAAAAGTTTAAGGCTTGCTTTGCTTTGTTTCAATTTTCCTCAGTAAATGCATCTTTAATTTCATAGTTATTATTGTCCATGCTATGGATGCCAGGAGGTTGAGAAGATTGTGCCATCATCACTTCACAACATGAGAAATAACGATGACAAAACCGCAAAGCAATTGTTTTCGAAAGAGCACATGGTGTTAAAGATAGAGGGTGAAAAGTCCATTAGAGACACTGCAAACTCATGCATGCTGGTGGCGACGCTAATCGCCACAGTTGCATTTGCCGCCGCCTTCACCTTACCGGGCGGCAACGAAGACGGCACAGGAACTCCGATATTCATAGCGCAAACAACTTTTAGCATTTTCACAATATCGGATGTGGTGGCGATGATCAGCTCGATGCTGTCAATTGTAACATTCTTGTCCATCCTGATTTTGCGTTACACAGAAGATAACTTTCGTGTGGCACTGCGTAGATTGTTGTTTGGACTGGCGGCACTGTGTGTTTCGATAGGTGGGATGCTGGTTGCTTTCACGGCCGCCTTCTTTCTGGTGTATGGGAAGGCATGGCAGACAAGTCTGATCGCTGCATTTGCGGGTGTGCCGGTTGCGTTGTTTTTGTGGCTAAATTCAAAGCTTTGGTTTGACACTATTGCGTCGGTGTTGCGTTACTAGTTTCACTTTGATTGCTTTCCAGGATAATTATGTTGTTGAGATATTTACGAGATAGGATTGAATTTGAGGGTTTTTCTTTCTTTAAAAAAAAAAAAGAAGTAGATTTAGGTTTTTATTTAAATAAATTTATAAGCTCCTTTGATCTTGTGCTTTAATTTATACTAGTGTTTTACATTATATATCCAATGTGTTGGATTTATGGCCACAAGGTAGTCAGACGGTGGGCCAACACAATCGTAAAACAATTTAAGGGAAAGAGAATGAGTGCAAATTGACGGAGTAATTGCAAGAGAATTGGATTCTGAACCTCTTTCAATGTGTCCCTGAGGCTATTTCTACAAGATTTACATGCCTTGAAAAGGAAAAAAAAAAAGTTAACAAATTTGTTCTTAGGAAAACTTCCTAAACTGCCATACTTATTTCCTAATACTAAAGAGGGAAATCTCGCCCATAATTTGGATGAAATCCTTGGACAATCTTCTCTAACCGCCTTTGGGCATGGCACCCGGTCGGGCATACCAACCCGATAGCCTACGCCGGGCGGCCAGCCGAGCCCAAACAGATCCAACGCCCAGCCTGGATGCTAAGGCTCTCCAGTCTTCTCGATAGTGTGGTCAAGCTATAAACTTTGAGCACTGGGACATGCTACTGACTGGGTACCCTGCTCAGGAGTATCTATTACTAGTCCCTCATTTTCCCGAGGTTTAGCAAGGCGACGACTCGGGAGAGTAAACCTTCACAGGATGGGGGGCCCAATAGTTTGAAGGTTGTTTGTGGGTTGAAACTTTCAAGCATCTATGTCAATCTTGTAGTGTAGCTAAGAAATATGTCCGCCGCCGGTCGAGCCATCTCCGCACGACCCCTAATTCTTCCCGATTGGTTGCTCGAGGATGTGGTCATTAAATGAGGCGTATTCAATACACCTCCTCGCTTCCCGCCAGTTAGAATATAATTCAAATTTTTTCACCTTCCTTAACCCTAAAGTAACTGTCGGGTCAGCCGTCACGTCCGCCTGCCAGACGTTGGATGCCTGCCACGTGTCGTCATCCGGGGACCCTTCCTGACCTATAAATATGCCTTTCACCTCCGCCCCACAACTCTTTCACTTTCACCCCTTCTTCTCTGGCACTTTGCTTTCTTTGCTTCCTTCTTCCGGCGACCGCAACTTCCATTTTCCAGTCGTCTTCCGAGCTTTTCGGCCTTCACCTAAGTTTTCGTTTGCCTTTCCAGTCGATCCTTCTTCCGCGTTAGTTCAGGTTAGCATCCTTTCACTCCAAATGTCTTCTTCTCAAACCCCTTCTTCGCCCCGACAAGGCGTTATAATTAACTCGTCGGCCACTACTTCCCGATCGACGGCTACGTCGGTACCCACCTCCTCTCACTGGAAGGCAACAATGTGCACTCTAAGGTACAAAGACGTGTAATAAAAGCAATTATGATACCAAAAAGGGAGTTGTAACACCCCCGATTTTCAGCATAATTTAAAACAATTAAAGCTTACGAAATAAGAATAAGTCTATCATTAATACCCAATTAAGCGGAAGCTAAGCATAATAGTTTAGGGGTGCTATGCCACATCCAAGATAGAGAACCTAGATGCACAGGCTACCAACTAACTAATCATAACCCATAAATATCATTCGAATACAAAATGGCTCACAGGCCGTCAAACTAAAACTAGCTACTAACTAAGCTAGGAACCATAGCTCCGTCTAGCGCGCTCACGAGCCGACTAATCTGTACCTGAAAAACATGCGGTGTAGCAACCGTTAGCGAATAATGCTATGTAACCCACTCCCACGCGTTGAGTACAATATATATATATATATATATATATATATATATATATATATATATATATATATATATATATATATATATATATATATATATATATATATATATATGAAAACCATTTTGAGACTTGGGAATACATAATTATAGTCCTAAACAACTCTAGCTTTCAAATCAGGATAAGGACTCACGACATACCATTAACATCGACACGACACAACAACATTACGGTACAAGCACGCAAACCATGTCAACAAGACAAGACAACAATAAGAGACACAATGACAAACCACGACCACAAGACACGTCCATGTTCCAACCTTATACCAAGTTCCAACCTTTACACCTCTCCAACCTTATATCAGTTCCAACCTTATACCAAGTTCCAACCTTTACACCGCTCCAACCTTATATCAGTTCCAACCTGTACCTCCAGACCACCATGTACTCCATCAGCTTTATCCCTCCGGAGCAATGCTCCCCTCCAACATACCACCGATTTCTCAGCACACGCAGTGCCATTACATAAACCTGATTGTACTGCAGCACAATAATCTAAGCACACGCAGTGCACATAACATTTGTACCGCAGCACCGTAACATAAGCACGCGCAGTGCATCATACCACCAACATATTTTTACCCTCGATCTCATATCTTTTCATCGCCCATGGACATCAACACCACATTCAAGACTCAACAACAACTTCATCAAGGGATAACCAAGGAAAGGGAAGAACATACAAATAGACTCACAATGACATGTGACTTCAATATAAACATACAACCTACGGGGAATAACATAGAACATACTTTGGACCCGCACAGTACAAGTTTAGACCTCATGCACAAACACGACTCAAAAATCCTATTTACGATACTTAGGACATTATTCTAGACTCACAAACATCAAAGAAGACACTTCGAGGCACGGAAATCGACCAACGGAGATCAACCGGCCACCACACCGAACCGTACCAGCGGGTGGTACGGCGGGTGGACAACCACCCGCCGACGGTGCCCACTGTTCCAGCAGGTGGTCCGGCGGGTGGCCGTTTACCCGCCAGCTATCCACTGGAACGTCACCTGCCGTCCGGCGGGTAGTCGGGTGTGGGTTCGTCCCCCCACCGACTACCCGCTGGAACAACTATTCTTGGCAAATTTCCCACCTCAGGAATTCACCGATTTGGTCCAAATTCAAGTCCAAACCCACCCAAACTCACATCAACAATTATAGGGACTTAATACACAGAATAACACAACGAACAACATTATCGAACCCTAGGCACAAGCTCTAGACATGCCCAAACACAAGAGTACACATATAATTGTTCAAGAACATTAAGAACATCAAGAACATCAAGAATATCAAGAATCCACAATATAAACCCTAAATACAAGCTCTATCAAGGCATAATTACAAGATAACACATTCCATCATTCAAGGATTCCAATAAATCATAACATAGCAAGGAAAATAGGTTTTGTAAGACATTAGTTACCTTTACACGACTCCTAAGATTCTTCCTCAAGGTCTTTTCCCAATCGATCTTTCCTAGGCTTGGTGATGGGGGAATTCTTTGACTATCTCTTGGGAGGGATTTTCGAGTGAGAGGGAGAGGGATGGGTGAAAGGGTTCTAATTGATCATTGGTTCCTCTTAAATAGGTTTAGGATTCCTAATGAGAATCTGAATAGTATTTGGCCCACATTCTTTATTCTAACGGGCTTAAAGGCTTAAATATAGACAAGGGTCCACGGCCCACCATGGACCATACCAATTAATTAAGGGAACCCGGCCGAATTAAATCCTTTTTAGCTACTCCTAACGAAATTAATTAAATAATTAATTTAGATTTAAAGGGTAAAATTACGGGGTGTTACAAGAGTTTAAGGATTGAATAGTGGTGTTTATTTTGTTGGATGCTTATTTAATACTTATTTCATACAAGGGTTTGAAACCCAACCTAGGGTTCTTCTGTAGTGAGATTTTTGTGTGTTAGTGTTGATGTGTTTGTGTACAACATTGTCAATACTTGTCTAGTATGAGATTTTGGCAACCGAATGAGCAAGGAGTCCATAGGTATTCACACCCATAGTCTCGTCTCTCAACCATCAATTTCCCTTAGACCACATCTCACAACCTTCATGTTCACTTACGAGAGTAGGGAACATTGAAGCTAAGTTTTAAACTACTCGTTCTTATTGAGAGGAATTGTTAGCTTCACGAGAGTGGGAAAACCCTCGTGTTCCGATTCGACCTAACATTGGATCACGAGGGTGGCTTGTTAGGATATTGAATTGGTGATGGTGAATCTTGACTTGTTTTAAGGAATATTTCTAGTTTATTTATTTAATACATTATTGGATGATGTTATTTATGAATGTTCTTGTGTTTCATTATTTTATTATGAGTGAGTAGAGTAGTTTAATTAGGGGTTAGATAGTGGTGTTTATTATGTTTGATGCCTATTTAATACCTATTTTATACAAGGGTTTGAAACGCAACCTAAGGTTCTTGTGTAGTGAGATGTTTTGTGTGTTAGTGTTAATGAGTTTGTGCACAATCTTGTCAATACTTGTCTACTATGGAATTTTGGCAACTGAAAGAACAAGGAGTCCACGGGTATTCACACCTTAGACTTGTCTCTCAACTATCAATTTCCCTTAGACCACATCTCACGATCTTGAGGTTCACTTACGAGAGTAGGGAACATTGAAGTTCCAGACTAGTCGTGCTTATTGAAGGGGATTGGTATAGTAGCGTCACGAGAGTGGGACAACCTCCGTATTCCGATTTGACCTAACATTGAATCACGAGAGTGGCATGTTAGTATACTGAATTGATGTTGGTAGTTTTGAACCCGAAGATAAAGTTTCGTAACCCTCACTCCTTTGTTTGATAGCCTTAGACCAATAAATACTCATTCTAATCCCTACCTTTTTATTTATCGTTTTCATTATGTTATTTCCACTTCTACGATTTTCCTGTTAACAACGTATTATATATGTTGCTTAGCTAGCTTCTATAAAATGCTCTATGCTTGTGTCTAGAACTTTCTTTGGCTAACCCAGCCCCCGATCCTTGAGGACGATCAGAAATAAATTTATTTTTGTTTGTTCCGCAATCCACTATATTGCACCCGAGCGATCAATTGTGTACTGGAAGGCTTAACAATGTGCACTGGAAGAAAACAATGTACATTACAAGGCAAAATAATATGCACTCGAAGGGAGAAACTGTGCCCTAAAAGAGACAAAAATATGCACTCGAAGAAGGAAAAACGTGTACTAGAAGAAGAAAAAAATGCACTCAAAAACAAAAGAATATTAACTTACACAAAATTGCCATAATTTCACCGCATTTTTGTTTTAAATTATTTTCATTCTAGACCCTTGATATGGACTGGATCAATGGATGAGATTCAACCCTAATTTTTACCTAAGCAATCCTTCGCATTTGATCCATTTTTATTTGAAATTATATTTTTAATATTGATGAATTATTATTAACTACAAAGTATTTCTTTATAATTATAACAAAATTAATAATAAAACAAAAAATAATAGCTAAAAATAATTAACAATAACACAATGATAATAATAAATTATAAAAATATTTTAAAAGCTAAGTAAATAACAAAATATACTTATACCCTTATACATTATTTTATATGTAATCAACTAATAAAAGTAAACACTTAATTTACTAAACACATTTTTATAACCATCTAAAACTATCACTTGGTTAAACCAGCTAACACAATCAGTTATAAGCTAAATCAATTAACTATCAGCTAATAATTAATTAATTGCTTGACCAACTCGACTAAAATTGTCCTAATTTAAACCTTTATCTTCAAAGTTATCAAGTTATCAAGTTGTGAGTTCGAGCCTCAGTGGAGGCGTTATTGGCTCCTTGTGTTTCAGTAGGTTGAGAAAGTATATGAACAGATACTACATTGTAATAGAGCTAGTAGCATTAAAAAAAAAAATACTATATTCAAGCTGAAAGCTCAGAGCTATAATCAAGGTCTCGTGATAAATCATTGGGCAATCACCTTAATTTATACGGAGTAGCACACGGTCAATTCTTGAACACTACTTGGGATTCCCTTTCTAGGATAGAAGATCAAATTGCTCTAAGATCCCTTTTTAAGGATCTGTTTGGAAACCTTCCGGAAGTCAATTTTTGATTTTTGATTGATTTATTTATTTATTTATTTTTGTTTAACTATTGGAAGAAAATAAAGTTAAAAAAAAAAAATCATCATTCTGATCAATGGAAAAAATGTCTAATTTAATTGGGAGACATTTTCCGAATAATTTATTTTCATGTCTCTCTTTTCACTCATTGTTCTGTAAGTTAGTTTTAAGATTATTACTACCACAACCACAATCACACCACTACCATGTACACCACCACCACCACCACCGCACTAACACCAGCATCACCACCACCCGACCACCATCACACAACCACCACGACACCTCCACGACCACCATCGCACCACCATCACCACCATCACCACCGTACCACCAACATCAACACCAACACCAACACCACTACCGACATCCATCACTACCACCACAACCACAACCACCACCACGACACCACCACCATCACCACACTAACACCAGCATCACCACCACCCGATCGAACACCATCACATAACCCCCACGACACCTCCACTACACTCAGGGCCGTTCCAATAAAAATAGAGGTCCTGTGCGACATCTAAATTTGGGCCCCTTTTCACAAAAATATATATAAGTCTAGAGTTAAGGGCATCCCAATTGCTTGGATCATATATGTCAAATAAAAATGAATAATTTGGTTTATCATTGTGACCACCATAATCTAAACAACTATCAACATTCTTATCATTTTCATCGTCACAGTGATATTTATCATTGTTGTGCACACTATCATTTAGAATTTTTTATTTTTTTTTTTCAGTCTCACAATCACATTGATCTTTTTTATGAAGATTAGCATCAAACAAATTTTCATTGGTGATTGCTGTAATTTGGGGCAAACAAATAATACCCGGAGTATTCGGGTTGTCGAACCACAAAGAGGTGGTGTACTAATCACTAGCTACTAGGTTACTCATATGAAACTAGTCCGAACAAAACTTGAAGGTTGACTGATTGCATAAAATAACAAGCAGAATAAAATAAGTAGCAAGGTTTTGTAGACAATAGAGCAAAATAGGATTCTTGGGATCACAATGTTTAATCACCTAGTGCCAATTAACGTTTGTAATATTTGGTTTGGAATTAAGATTTGTATGGGAATGCAAAGTGGAATCGAATTACTCCCGTAATCTCTATTCCTAGTGAATTTCTACTCCCATGGCTTAAACACCCAATAAGATCAAAGATCAGCATTCAATTATTCCTAATTACTACCATATCCCGATGAGCAATAATCTAGAATAAACTTCCCCTAATAAGTTCCCCTTTCCCAAGGACCAACCATTAGGTGCAATCGTGTGTGCCCTAATTTATGCCCCAATTCCCATTGGTGACACAAACATGGCTGTGAAGCTAGTAATTTCGGCCTTTAACCACCAACAACAACAGATTAAAACAAGATTGCAACACAAATCATAAAACCAAACATAAATATATTAAGAAATTAACGAACTAGGCACATAGGTTCATAAACAAATTCACCCAAAAATCCCTAAGGAATTTAGCCGAGCATGGCTAAATTATACATAGCAAATATGAATAAAGGATTAGAAATTATCAGAAGAGTACAAGAATTAACCAAGCGATTCTCCCAAATCTCCCTGGCTTCCTCCTTGCTTCCAAAGACGACTTGAGCCTCTCGATTTCTCTCTTTCTTGTCTACAAAGAACTCTCAAAATCTCTCCGTGTTTTATTAGGGTTGAGGAAGGAGGGATTTTATAGTGGGTACAAAGTTGAGATGAAATAGGAATCTTGTACAAAATTGGACTCAAATTATAATTCCTATAATTAATTAAAAGAAATTGCCGCCTTTAATTGTTAGGAAACAAATCCCTTTAATTTTGCTTGGAATTCAGTGCCAGTCAATATGAAATTTAGTGCTGTCCCTTATGATTTGGAGAATAATGACTTAATCACCACTCAAACTTCTTTTGCAATTGTTGCGTTTCAATTTGCTTGCGCGACTTTCTCGACGCGTCGAGCCTCTTTGGCTCAATTTTCTGATGCTACTGGAAATTTTCGACGCGTCGAGCCAAAGGCTCGACGCGTCGAATCCTCTGGGCCCCGAATTTGTCCAAAATCGCTCCAAACTCATCCTTGAACTCCCCTTGCTCATATCTTTGACCTAAAATGATTCAAAAACACTAACAAACACCGTAAAATATTCAAAACAAGTGCGAACCATACTTAAATGATAATAGCAAGGAAAACATGTATTAAATAAACAAAATTAGAGAGCTTAATTACTGTGATGATTCAAAATAACCATAAAAACAAGCACAGATGTGATAACATCAATTGGCATGATCCTTTTGCCCATCTATTTGATTTTGTTTGTAATGAAATTTTCAAGAGTTCCCTTTTGAGATTGAGTTAGTTAGTTACTCAAATTTTTCTTTACGCTTCCCAATGAATATTTTCTAGAAAACATAATTCCAAAATAAATAAAAAAAATTCTTTAGAATCTTTATCAATAAATAATTTATCAAGAAACAAACTCTTGAATATATTATTATATGTTTAAAATTATTAAGTCAATAAGTCATTTCAATAAATAATAATTGTAAAATAAATCAAATAATATGTACAATTAAGTTAATAAATTATAATTAATAATTACATATGTCTGATGAAGAACTTGAGGGAAAACCCTATTGACCTAGAGATTAGGGGTTAGGAAAAGAGATTAGAAAAATAGAGATTAAAGAATGGAAAAAGAAATTAGAGATTGAATTACGAAAATATCAGAGTAATAAAAGATTATGATGATGTTTCGTTCTTGTGAGTGTATGGTTACTGCAATACTGTTCTAGCATTATAATCTCATAAATATATGTTTTTTTGTAATAATATACTATACAGCAGGTTATATAATATATGTATATTATTATTATTATTATTTAATAATTAAGCCCCCAAATTTTGGGGGCCAAATTGTAAAAAAAAAAAAAAAAAAAAAAAAAAAAAAAAAAAAAAAAAAAAAAACATATGTGTATATACTATACAGCAGGCTGCACCGCAGCGTGCTGTATAATATATATACATATTATGCATGATGGGCCCCCCAAATTTTGGAGGCCCTGTGCAATGGCCCTGACTACACTACCATATCATCGCCACCACCACCATCACCAACAATACTACCACCGACCATCACTACCACAACCATCATTACCACACCACAACCACAACCATCACCACGACACCACCACCACCATCACTGCACTAATACCAGCATCACCACCACCCGAACATCATCACACAACCACCGTACCACTGCACTACCATATCACCAACACCACCACGAACACCACCTCCGACCACCACTACCACCACCACCACTATCACTACCACACCACAACCACAACCACCACCACAACACCACTACACCACCACCAAACAGAAAAATGTGTAGTTTTCTAACCTCCAGCCAAACACTAGAAAATTAAATTATTTTTTTTAAAATGGATCATTTTCTGAAAATCATTTTCAGGAAAACATTTTTGGTTGCGGTATATTTGACAAACAAATAAATACCCTGAGTATCGGGTTATCGATACATATAGAAGCGGGGCGTATCAAGCACTAGCTACTAATCTATTCACGAGAAGCTAATCCTAGCGAAAAGAGTGATTGATTGATTGTAAAACTAATTAAAAGAACAAGGTAGCAGGTTGATGAAAATAATAGAGAAAGAGTGGGATTTCTGGGATTAAGTGCTTAATCACCTAGTGTCGATCTAAGGTGCAACATTTAATTCGGGTTCAAACAAGTGTGAGAATATAATGCATACAAGGGAAGAAATTACTCCCATAATTCCAACCTAAAATAGGGCAAGTGAATATTCATTCCTATGATATAAACACTCTAACAACTCAAGCATTTAAGATAAATCCTTAACTAACATGCCATCTCCCAATGTGCAATAGTTAGGTGCAATTGTGGGTGCTCTAAAATATGCCCTAACTCCCATTAAGACATAAAGATAGCATTGAAACGAGTTATTTGGGCCTTTAATTACTAGCATCAACAAGATAGAATACAATTACAACACAAGCTATAAAACCTAAATGTCAATATCATTAAGGAATTAAAGAACTGGGCACATAGGTTCATAAACACTTTCACTCAAAAATTCGTAAGATGTTCTAGCCACTCGTGGCATGGCTAGATTAGCATTCATTGTAATAATATAAAAGAGTTTACAAGAAACAAAGAAAGTAAAAGAAAAGGGAAAGAGATTCTCCCGAATCTTTCTAGCTTTTCCTCCTTCTTCCAAGGTAACTTGTAGCTCTTTATGTCTCTCAGCTCACTCTTTTTTGTCTCCAAAAACGCTGCTTGATACTATGGGGTTGAGGGAAGATGAAGTTTTTATAGCGGGGGCCAAGTAGGAGTAGATTAGGAAGCTTCCACTGCACGCAACTTTCCAAATTGCATGTCACGGATTTTTGACGCGTCGAGAATGGACTCGACGCGTCAAGTCTTGGTTCTCCGCGCGCCCAACGACGCCTACTGAAATTATTCGACGCGTCGAGTCTTTAACGTCCTTGACTCCGAGGCTTTTGGAAGTTTTTGACACGTCGAGTTGATTTTCGACGCGTCGAGTTGATTTTCGACGCGTCGAGTTTGTTTCTCGACGCATCGAATCCTCTGTATCAGCACTCTTCAGTCCATTTTGGCTCCAAACTTGTCTTAGAACTTTCCTGGCTTTTGCAATTGATCTACAATGGTTTCGAAACACTAACAAACAATGTAAAAACATTCAAATCAAGCATTAAACCATAACTTCATTAGAAAGCAAAGAAATATGCATTGAACGTGACACTTTAATGATCATAAGCCCATAAGTAGATTCAAATTAACAAAAAAAACATGCACAACTAAGCTCACATCAATTTTCCAAACGAATGCTAAGTTAATGTAGTCCAAAATTCAGAAACAATAAAATATTTTAAAATATTACATTAACAAAACATATTTTTACAAACATAAAAGTAACTAACTGGTCAAAGTATTTAATACAATAATATGCTAACTAATCTCCAAACACTCCTTTTTTTGTTGGTTCATCCAAAGTAAAGCTTCTTGAATGAGCCAACTTTAATTTTAACAACAAGCAATAGTGCTAGGATTGTGTCAAACCAGAGGTTGAAATTTAGCAACAGAAACAAAGCAAATGGAGCAACAATGAAAGCCACGATCAGCTTTGGCTGCCAAGCCTTGTCAAAGATCAAAGAGAAGGCCACGGCGAAGGCCACCAACATCCCAACTATTGAGACAAAGAGTGTTGTGAGTCCGACCAACAACTTTAAAGGCAACGACGCAAGAAAATCGTCTTGTCTGAAGCGCGAAATGAGTATGGACAAGAACATGATGATAGAGATGATTGAGCAAATCATTGCCACCGCATCTGAAATCATGAAAACTGTAAAACTGCTCCTCTTTATGAAAACGGGAGTGCCGGTGTCGCCGTTACTGCCGCCGGGCACGGTGAAGGCTGCGGCGAAAACCATGGTGGCGATCAAAGTTGCGACAAGCATGCAGGATGTTGCGGTGTCTGTCATCCACTTCTCGCCCTCTTTCAATAGTTCCCTGTGCTCCTCTGCGAATATTTGCTTTGGTGTTTTGTTCTCCTTGTTCCGGATCTTGTGTTGTGATGGTGGAACAACATTCCCAACCTCCTGGACAATCCAATCATCAAACACAGCTAAAGGATTAAATATTCACACATATATATGAGGCTGCACAAGAATATATTGCCCTTTAACCGCACCGCAACTTGGTTGGTTCTTTAGTGGTAAATTCAGTGCTGGAAATTATGGAATTTCCGACCACTTGAAAATGATCTTATATCAACTCAAAAGCAAAAAATGGTCGAAAATAGCAACAAAGGTTTTTCCAGATACCAAAAGTGGTCGGAACAAGACTTTCGATTTGATTTAAGATCATTTTCAGGTGGTCGAAAATTCCATAATTTCTAACCGTGATTATAGGTAAGACCACGTGATCGTCAAGTCTGACAGCCACAGTGTGGGAGTTTAACTCAATGTGAGATGTCTCACCTAATGAGCCTATGAGTCACAGTAATTTACCACTCCACCTCCTTGTCGGTCAGAGTGTGGGGGCCTGAGAGGCGAGGGAGTTTCGCTGGGCAAAGAATTGTCCTTTAATTAATTTTGAAGTTGTTTACTCACCATAAACCACAAGAGCTCTCTTTGTAGCCTTAGAGCTGCTCCGGATACCTTGAGTAATGATTTTGGTATAACCTTCTCAACCTGGTGAATATAGGAAGTAATTTTAGGATGTAGAAATTCTTTGAATAATGCTATATTAACCCACTAACCTAACCATCTCGTCATGACCTTAGTCGGCAAAGGATCAGAGGTAAATCAGTCAACTCTACCTTATGATCCTAGCCAGAAAATGATCATAAAGAAATAAACCAGCCTATGTTATCCATAGCTGATCTGATCCACTCAAACCAAGAAATTAAAGTCAATAAGTCACTCGTAATGAAAATAAAGGGCACCTTGTTATCTGTCTCCGAACCATTTCCCACTTTAAAGCACACACTTGGCTGCTGAGGATTGTCATCACCAGTGCTCTCTTTGCTAGTCCCAAATTTGGCAGTTGAATGTAGAATGTTGTTTTGTTGATTATCTTGCTGGACAGAGATCAAGTCTTTAAAGGGTCCAAATCTGTAGATCAAATCAAAAACTTCTCTCTGTCGATGTAATACTGCGATATGGAAAATGTTCTGGCCTTTACTGTTGAACTCCCACAAGAGATCCGGTTTGCTGATAAGAATCATGAGTAGAAACTCAACATTCCCTTCTTTCGCAGCATAGTGAAGTATCTCCGTGTTTCTTATTTTCGCCGCCAGTGTTTCCTCTGGTAAACATTCATCAAGATACTTATCCCAGATCTTTTTAAGTAACTTCCTCGCTAATGCTTTTTCTTGAATGGTATCCCACACTGTAATTAATTACAAGTAGTTTATTCAGTTTTAACTCGGATTTTAATTTTGTGTGTCTATGATCTGTCATTAAAGCTATAGCCTATAGGAGAGAATTTATATATATAGGTCTTACAACGTGCAGGGAACAGTCGAGCACAAGTTGAGCCCAGAAATCTTTGCCACCTTCTTTCTGCTAGAGCCTTTCGAGCTAACAGATGCAAGAATGTTCGGTTCCTTTGAGTATCATATTCTTTAGTGGCTAATTGTGGATCCTTGTCTACAATATCTGATGCGGTATCTACACTAACAATAAAGAGTTAATCTATAAAATCATTTACAGTTTTTATGCATTTCATTCTCATGTATTTCCAAACACTGTGGCCGAGGTTCAAACCTTAGTCTCTTACCCCAAATACTGCCCACTAAACCATTGAGGTAAGCCCGTGCGGGTTAAAAAAAAAAAAATTAGATCTGTAGATGAGATTGGTTGAGAATTGGGAGGAGTTCTCTCTCTCTCTCTCTATATATATCTAAAAACATAATAAGCTTCAATCCAGGTTATACCCCTGGTTTATGTCCATGTTTTCCGTTAATTTTTTTTGTACCTTGTGCTATAAAAGTTGTACTAGATAATTTTTTAGACAAAAATATCCCTGCCGTTATAACTTCTGTTATCTTTCCACATTATTATTACCATGTACATGCATACACAATATTTTTTCTTACATCCTTCAATGGTAAATTTGAATTCATTTAGGTTTTAATTAAAATGTTACCATAGTTATATTTAGTAAATTATCATTTCTATAATTCTTACCTCAATAATATTAATATGAATTATACAATTATATATATATATATATATATATATATATATATATATATATACACACACACACACACACACACACACACACTATTATTTTTAAAAAATTAATATAACTAAGATTTTAATATTTAATTTTAATATTGGGCATATATTTTTTGCGCATCGCGCATATAAAATACTAGTATATATATATATATATATATATATATATATATATATATATATATATATATATATATGGCCAAGTTCTAGTGCAGACCTTTACGTGCGGTTATGCAACCGCACCATTACGTATGCAAACACGCACTAATAGCGTTAAAAAATGCACAACAAAAAATGCACCATTAGGTACGCATTACAACCAATCGCACCATTTGATATGTATAAATGTCACACAATGTTCGAAAACGCACAATTAAGTGTGGGGATGTATGATGTATTTTTTTTGGACGTGTGGTGCATTTTGTGCATTTTATTGTTGTGCGTTTTCTAACATGATTTGTGCATTTTTACATACCTAATGGTTCGGCCGCATCGATTACACGTTAAGGCACGATTGCATTTGAGCTGATATATATATATATATATATATATATATATATATATATATATATATCACTGTTCAAGTGAGTCCACCCCTTCCTATGAGTCTGTGTGGACAGATCTAGTCCATTATCAACTGTGCTATTGTACAATTGCAGTTTCATAGTTGCACAGTTAATAATAAACCAGATCTGACCATTGAACTCTAGTTTTTAATGCACGAGATTTGTGCACGACTCATCGGAAGGGTGGACTCACTTAAGCATAAGTATATATATAGGGAGAGAGAGAGAGAGAGAGAAATCAGGTGAAAACCAACTGCCCAAGAGAGAACTGAGAACCAATCGCAGCCGTTCATGTGTCCAAATATTATGAATCATAAACACTTTTTTTTAATAAAATGCGGTGGTATTTTCGTTAATAATTAAAGTTTGAAGTGCAAGTAAATACAGTTTCATATAGTGCGCCTAAGTGCAAGTAAAATGTATTAGAAGTAGAAGTAAAATGTATTAGAAGTGCAACAAATATAATAATGTATATTGAGCATCAATGTTAACTATACCTGACATTATTATTAGTTGCACCAATGTCAAAGATGTTATCGTTTAAATATGAACACGTGGACGGCTGCGTTTGGCTCTCAGTTCTTTTCTGAGCATTCGTTTTTTCGCACAAAGAGTCAACAACGCCTCTACGGAAGCTTGACCTCATGACCTCCCATATGGGAGATGTCACTACATGCCATCTAAGCACAATGTGTTCGTCCCTATATCTAATCCATTAAATTACACCTTTTTCTAATGACAAGAGAAATCGCAATCATTACTTGAATTGAGTGGTGTGCGGTGATTAAATCTGGTCGGTGTGGACAAAGGACCACAAGTCCACAAGAAGGTAAACCAGTCCCAACTTTATATGATTTTTAGTTTTACTATTAAATATGATTTTATACCAAATTAAACCCAACTTTAGATGATTTTAATTAATTTGGGATGAAAGAGAGAGAGAGAGAGAGATGAGTAGAGTATTGAATTGCATACCATACATATCGTAGCGAATGGTAGCTTGAAGAAGCTCAGTGCGTTCCGCCTCCAGCAACATCTCATAAGGTGTTTTCTGAAAGAGATAAGCAACCATTTTCTTACGCCCTCTCAGAGCTGCATGATTGATAGGGAGCTTCCCAATATCATCTGATGATTTATCCTTAGACCGGATAGTTGGCAGCTTATTGTTCTTCTCAACCATAACCTCCGCGTTCTTCACAACTCCTGATAGAACCGCAAGATAGAACGCAGAACACCCTAACTTATTTTCCTGTTCCAATATGCGGCCGCTTTCGTGGACTCCCCTCTTCTCCACAATATCCAGAATCTTCATTAGCTTCTCCACAAATTCTTTGTTTTTTCCGGCTGCTGCAATGTGAACAACTGTTTCGTTTCTTATCGTGATAGGATGAGTAGCGCACTCTGGATGTTCTTTCAGAATTTTTTCAGCTCTTGTCCAGTTGCCCTTTATGGTAGCATCAAACAGAGCTTTGTGTATTTTTTCTTCGTCTGCTTCTTTGTTATCTGATGAAAATTAAATTTCAGGGGAGCATTATTATTATATTATAAGTAATCCTCCATCGTGAAAGTGTGTGGAAGAGTGGATCGGATGGGAGTTAAGGATAATTACCGTACCGTGATGTGGTTTTTCAACATCAGGGGGTTTAGCCAAGTGAAAACCGCAGAGGGTTGATGATATCTTCTCCATTGGTCTTTGCTTGAACAATTATCAAGGATAATTTTGTAAGTATGCAGTGGTGTGCAACTAACTAAGCTATGAGATTCGGGAACAAGTTAGAATAATATATATAGAAAGGGCAAGTCTCATGTAGGCAAATTATATTATGCACCGCGCGTCTTTTTTTTTTTTTAAATGAAAATAAACAGTGTTTGTTTCCGCCGTTTCGCACCCTTTTGCAAAAAGTAACTCTGTTATTCAGTGTCATTTTGTATACACTGCAGTTTCAGTTCAACACAACTACAGTTTCATTTCGATATAACTATAGTTTCATTCGATATTTATAGACTCAAATATGTGAAAATGTTATTTAATTTTATTTTATATACACTATAGTTTCATTAAAACACAACTACATGATCATTTTGATATAGTTACAGCTTCATTGTACAATATACACTCAAATATGTGAAATGTTATTCAGTTTCATTTTATATACACTGTAGTTTCATTTCACTATAATTACAGTATCATTTTGATATAACTGCAGTGTCGGTTTAAATATACTATAGTGTCAGTTGGTGTTTAATACACCAAACAAGCGGACTCCGTTAACTCTAACGGCGGGCCGTTTCTTTACTTAAAGAAACGGCGCCGTTTTTTACCGCGGTGCACATGCACCGCGGTCTATAATATAACGACTGTCTCATGTAAGATCGTCTCACGGGTCTCAATTCGTGAGATAGGTCGAATGTAATAAAAATGAATCATAACAGAATTATTTATAAGTGTATTAATAAAATACTTAAACTTGAAAGGAATAGAAATTTGTCTCATATAAGAAATGAGTTTGTCTTATATATAAAGAATAAGAGTGGAGTAGATTAGGTCAAACCCATGATATATAGATAGATGCCTATAAATACATTAGTTGTATCCTTGTGTTAGTTGTATCACCACTAGTATCACCATCACAATTAATAAAAAATTAGTTTAACACAATTAATAAAAGATTAGTTTAACTCCTGTGGACGTAGACACATTGCCAAACCACGTAAATATTGTCTTCTTTACATTCTGCCATTATTATTATTATTTCTTGTTGTTGTTAATCTCAATAAATTGGTATTAGAGCCAAATAACAATTTCGAGGTCCAACAATAACATTTAAGACTGGTTGGTGTTGGGAGGAGGAATTGTTGGGTGGAGGCCGGTAAAGGCCAAGTCTAGCACCCGGTGGTTTGGGATTGTTGGGCGGGGATCGGTATAGGCCAAGTCCAACACCCAACGCCTCGAAAATGTGATGGTAGTCTATAAGGAAATATAGTTGCACCTTCACAACGAGCTATAGCTTTTAGCGTAGTGGTAAGCGTGTAATCCCAACAAATTGGTATCAGAGCTTTGATGAGATGACCAGTTCAAGTGCAAAATTCGAGTTATCAAAGTTTGATGGTATATAGAATTTCATGTTATGAAAGTTTAGGGTAAAGGATTTGTTGGCACAATAGGGCCTTTGAAAACCTTAAAGGTAGACAAACTAGCTTATCTATCAGAGGCTGATTGAGAGGATTTGAAGGAAAGTACGTCGGGAACCATTTGGTTATGCCTCACAAATTAAATCGTGTATCACGTTATGGCCCTGGAAACTCTAAAATAAATTTGGGATAAATTGAAAATTCAATTCATGGAAAAATCTTTAACGAACACATTGTATCTATAGCAAAAATTTTATGGGCTAGCTTAAGATGTAAGAGGGTTCAAACTTGGTGCATCATATTAATGTCTTCAATGAAATAATCTCATATCTGACCAGGCTTGATATCAAGATTGAAGATGAAGACAATGTGATGATCTTATTATGTTCACTGTTTCTTTCCTTTGAACATCTGGTTCTACTCTTACATACGAGAAAATCACAATTAAATTCAATGAGGTCTCTGCAACCCTGTTGGCTCATAATGAAAGTAGGCAGAATGCAAGAGAGCGCATTGTTGGTGATAGTTTGTAAGCAAGGGAGAGTCAACAGGATCGTGGAAGGAATCAAGAGAAGGATAATTCTATGAAGAGAAACTCTAGTTCTAAACCAGAAATAGCAAGAAAATTCGATGCAACAAGTGTAAGGAGATTGGGCACATGAAAATAGACTATCCAAAGTTGAAAAAAATAATAAGAGGCTCCGAACATGGTATATGATGATGACTCATATTATAGTGAAGGTAATGTTATAGCAATTACTAGTGACAAGATTGAACATTGTTTGGACTTGTTGGGTGTTTTCAGATGCTAGATGAGTATTTGAAGGGTGCTGTAGCGATGGGCAGCACGGGTGTTGGGTGGGGAGAGGACCTAGCTTGAGTCACGGGCGATATGGTAGGTCTAAGTAGTTCGTGAGCATGCACTGGGGTAACACTAAATGGTGCGTGGTGCATGTGGCTAGCCAATTGGGATTAGCATGTGATAGATTAAATTATTTCAGGTCGGGTGAAAGTGACTGGGAATCCAAGTATAGGTGAAATAATATGGTAGAGAATTTAAGTAAAGGCCTAACTACCAAGCACCTTGTACCCAGATGGCATGTAATGACTCTCCCATATGAGAGGTCATGAGAACGAGCCTCAGTGGAGGCGATGTTGACTCTTTGTGCTTCAACAGGTTCAGAAAGTATAGATGAACAGATACTACAATGTAATAGAGTCAGTAGCTTTCAAAAAGAAAAAAAAAAAAAACAAAGGCCTAACCATATGATTGGTCCCAAAAGGTACAATAAATGTCCTATATATAGAGGGGAAAAGGGGACAAATGTCGGGTGCTCGGCATGCCCTCCACATGTCCTAGGTGGATTCGGTGGTGATGTTATGCTTGCCTAGTGTCCTGGGGAAAAGGAGACATATGCCGGGTGCTCGGCATGCCCTCTACATGTCCTAGGTGGATTCGGTGGTGAGGTTATGCTTGCCCAGTGTCCTTAGAGATTGTACACGTTAAGGGGTGCTTGGAGACCGGGAGGTAGGCATGTACTCTCAAGGTCGAGAAATGCACTAGTGAGGTCGAAAAATACACTAGTGAGTTCTGTAGGGCAATTGGGTTGCCCTATAACCCTATCAGCATGAGTCGCAACCAATATGGTAGGTCGACGGCTGAGGGTGAACGGCCTAGGATGAAGCAGTTGGAAACGTTTGATGTTGCGTGGTACATGTGATTGTTCAATTGGGATGAGCATGAGTCGTGAACGGTATAACAAGTTGACGGTTGAGGGCAAACGACTTGGGATGAAGTAGTTCGTGAACATGCACTGGGGGGAACGGTAGATGGTGCGTAGTGCATATGGCTGCCAAGTTGGGATAAGCATGTTTGTTCTGACCAATATTTATATGTAAGATAAGTCTTTTCTCCTAAAGCACATATATTATATTCGCAAAGGTGGAGATTGTGAGATAAGTATTTTCTCTTAAAGGGTATATTCACCAATATGAATTTGTCTCATATAAATAATATGAGTTTGTCCCATATAAGGAATATGAGTGAAGCAAATTGGGTCGAGCCATTGTATAGGGATAGATGCCTATAAATACATTGATTGTATCCTTCGGTGTTGTATCACCATCAGCATCACCATCACAATTAATAAAATAATTATTTAACTCCCGTGGATGTAAATAGACACATTGCCGGACCATGTAAGTCTTACCTTTTTTATTTTATTTTTTTGCCATTATTCTTGTTAATCTCAACAAAGGGTGACTCCCACACTGTGGCTGCTAGGGCTTGATGGGCGGAGGTCAGTAAGGGCCAAGTCCAGCATCATGTGGCTAGCAAGATTGTTAGATGGAGGTCGGTAAAGGCCCAAGTCCAATACATTCGTTACAAGATATAGCTTTTGACGTAGTGGTAAGTGCTTGATCCTAACAATGGTATCAGAGTCAGGACACATGTATAAGTTTCAACAATAACATTTAAGTCTAGCTGGTGTTGAGAGGGGGATTGAGTCCCAATAATAACATTTAAGACTAGTTGATGCTGAGAAGGGGATTGATGGGTGGAGGCCGGGCGCTTGATCCTAACAGGGTTCAATCCTGTTTTTGCTTATAATTTCTTCCTAAATAGCTTCTCACTAATTCAATCTTGATGGGAAATTTTGAATATTTATCATTTTTTAATTTAAAAATACATTTACAGTACATTAATTTTGTACTTAAAACCCTTCCATTTGTCATTATTAGACTTTATTTGACCTAGGTTATTTTAGAGTTTATAATTATTTTAAGTTATTAATAAGGCAACAACTCAGTTTGATTTTTTTTTTTTTTAAAAAAATCTTTAAATAAACTCAAATGGAGCTTAGCGCTTGACATTAAGTTTTTTTTTTTTTTTTTTTTTTTTGAACCACGCTTGACACTAAGTTAGGAGTTGTTAGTTAATTTTTGTAATTTTATTCTTATTAATTTATTGAAAGAATTTCTATTGTACTCATAACCACATTCACAAAATATCTACTTTGTCTATATATGCAAGCTACAGGTAGGAATCAAAATCAGAATCAAAATCAAAATGCTGACCTTATGTCCTACTCATGCATGCTAGAAATCAGACCATGCCAATTCTTAATAAATGCCGAATGGACATGCTAACTATCTATCTATAAAGAATGGAAAAATTTCAAGTAGCAATAAATATCCTTGTTTTCTGTCACGTTTAATATCTATGATTCTTGTTTTATAAAACAAAAATAATCTTACATAAATCGTCGCAAAATCAAATCAACTAGGTTTATAATATTTAATAGAGAAATAATCTCATTTAACAAAATTTCAAAGGAGTGCAAATTCAACTAATAATAAGAGAAGAACTAGATTCTTCAATACTGAAAAAGTTCATAGTGGTTATTGCACGAGGCATTCTACTCTCATCATTTCAAATGGTATCCATACATAGATTCATCACCTTCCTCTACACTTCCTTCTTCATTTCTTAGATTCTCTTACCTTTAAGAATTTCAATGCATAATTTTTCAACTAATTTGGCTATAACCATCCTGACAACTCCCAACCTGAATTCGATCATCCAATTCAAAAACACCATTTTTTTCATCCTCTGCCTTTTCTTGTACAAAACAATGGAGAAACGTCACGGACCTCTCACGTAGTAGACACTAAGAATGTTTATACCGCTTAGGGAAACTTCTAGTCTACTTTAAATATTGTGCATCTTGTTGTTGTGTGGATTCCAGTGTTTAAATTCTTGAACTGGATCTATATTGGCCTCCTTGTTGTGTTGATCAAGTTCAAGCATTCTGAGATTTTTTATGGTGGGATTAGAATCATACGCCATGAAACAGATGTCAAAAGTCATTAGATAGTAGCCAAAAATGTTAAAGTTGACATAAGACCAGTTGTCGAGATTTTGGTGGACAATGATGAACTTCAGAACGTAAGATACCGGAAGAGTTTTCAACGAGATGTATAAATGGTTGAAGTTGACTCATTTTCTCCACAATGTCTAACGTCTTAACTGCACCAATTTGAGTTATGGTATTTGAATATAATGTATTGTAGTTGAAGTTTTAACCATTTCTTGGATATAATTGCAATATATATTATTAATTTTCTTCTTTGTCTTCTATGTAATTTCATGTAAATGAAATTTTCAAATTTGTTTTAACATCAATGTTATATGTTTTAACATATATACTTGATGTTAGGGACGAAAATGATCACTACACGAATAATGGAGGGGCTAATATAAATGGAATCATCCTTATAATTAACGAATTGAGTTTACAATTATATCAAAACTGAGGGACTAAAAGTACCACTCTCCGTCTAATATATCACTTATCTACTAATTGTCAAATATCTCCTTATATAAATTTTCACCGTTGGGAAATCTAGTATGGTTTGAATTATCTAATTGAATCCCGGTCACATGAGTTAATTGCTTTCAGATGCATTATAGATTTATAGCACACTTCATCCGATCACTGTTGAATTAATTGCCTTTGTTGTCTTTATATATATATATTTTTTAAGCAAACAATAAATAAAAACAAAAAACAAAAGACAAAAAAATCAAATCAAATCAAATCAAATCTTTTTTGAAGATTTGTTAAATTATATTGCTAAGACCTATCTCCTCTAATATAAGATTTACACGAGTCACAAATTTAGGTTAAATATTTTATTATTTTTGTATATGAATTGTTAAAACTTATTTTGCATTCAATCATATGAATCAAATTTGAATGTAAAAAATTAGTTCCAAGCATATGGGACTTTGACCCAAGCAACCTAGTTAACAAAGGCTTTTTGATGGTTTAGCTTGTTGCTTTAAAAATTGTGGTTAAGCTCAAACGACCTAGCTAGCTAGATAGATTTGTTACAATTTATAATGCCATGACGTTAATGTCAAATGCTTTGCTAGACTATAAAAATATTACAATATTAAGATTCATACCATTCTTTCAACTTTTTATATTTATCTAATTGATTTTCTTATTTAATCCGAATCTCAACCACCCATACACTATTAGTGGTCTGGCTCACCATACCATTTGTGCTCTTTCCCACTAGAGTTTTCCTGCCTTTTCCTTCAAACTATGAAAATTCAATAAATTTATTTTTGTCATATTTTGAAAAAATGTATTTGGGAAATATATTTTTGATAAAAACGCATTTAAAAGACCATTTAAACATTTTTATCTATGTTTCAAGTTTTTTTGTATTTTTTTTTTGTTTCAAAAAAAAAAAGAAAAAAAAAATCATTTTATGACGTCGACTTTCGATGTGGTAAGGATGTAAGGTACGTTGGAAGATGGCTAACTTTTGGTAGTAAAAACATACATATTTTTGTCTGGTGCGTTGTTTCAATTTCTACACATTTGTCAAATGTCAATGTTCTTGTTTCCACAATTTCATTATTGTGGCAGAGAGATCAGAACCTTATCTAACTTTCACCATCCATGGAGACATAAATATACGCCAAATCTGACTTTCACCATCCATGGAGATATAAATATACGCCAAATTAAATAATTGAAGTCATTTGTAAGTGTGCCTTTCAATTCCAAGTATTTCCTGTCATACTATACACGACCCAAACAATTATGGATATTTGCCTAGGATTAATTTGAAAACAAGAAAATTATTTTTAAAAATAATTTTTTAAAAAATAAATCATATTTTAGAAAATACAATGGTATCAGAGTCACGTCACATGTTTGAGTTTCAACAATTACATTTAAGATTAGCTGGTGCTGAGAGTGGAGATTGAGTCCCAACAATAACATTTAAGACTAGCTGGTGATATGAACTTAGTCCGAGGTTCAAATAAGATGGCCGGACTATTGTCCCAAGATTACTCTCAATCCAAGGATAGAGATGGATCAAAGTACCTTAGACCTTACAAGAAACCCTTAGTCCCGGCCCGAATCCTCAAAGACATAGAAGAATCCCATTGTAGCTTCAAGTACCTCGATGATGCAATCTTCAATCAACTAGAGTCGGATCTAGTTTCCTTCGATTCAAGAACGAGTCCACGAACCTAAATTTAAGGTTGAAGAAAGGAAGATTGATTTAAGTCCACGAATCAATTTAGTAGTCGAGTCCACGAACTACCCACTAATTGAGTCCACAATTAGCCATAAGGTTTCTTACACAAGTATAAAAGAAAAATTAAGAGTTTTATTGAATGAAAGCCTCATTAAAACTGATATGGATGTGCCCTATTTATAGGTATAGGGCAGCATTGTAATCCTAAATACGATGGGAAAAAGAGTCCTACACCTAATCTAGGGGTCGTTATATCGTGGACCGCGGTCAAAACGGCGTCATTTATTTAATAAAGAAACGGCGCGCCGTTAGTTTTAATGGAGCGCGTATTTTTTTGTATGCTAATTACCAACTGACACTACAGTATATCTAAACCGACATTGCGTCACGTATTATTTTTATATTATCAAATGAAATTGCAGTTATATCAAAATGATACTGTAGTTGTGGTGAATGAAATTGCAGTGTATATAAAATGAAACTGAATAACATTTCACATATTTGAGTATATATAGTACAATGAAGCTATAATTATATCAAAATGATCATGCAGTTGTGTTTTAATAAAATTATAGTGTATATAAAATAAAATTAAATAACATTTTCACATATTTGAGTCTATAAAATATCGAATGAAACTGTAGTTGTGTAGAACTGAAACTGCAGTGTATACAAAATGAAACTGAATAACAGAGTTACTTTTTGTGGAAGGGTGCGGAACGGCGGGAAACGGATGCCGTTTCTTTTCATTAAACAAAACGACGTCGTTTTGATGCGCGGTGCATAATGCCGCGGTGCATGATATAATTTGCCATAATCTAGAAAACAAGTAAATATAGTCCTATTTAGAAAAGGATTTAAGAAATCTTTTCTAAATACAAACTAGTGTTTTCTCTTTAATGCCAAACAATTTAAAATAATGATGACCAAAAAATAATAAGGCTGATTTGGCTAAATTTAATTTCTAAAATCAGCACTAAAACAATTATAAAAAGCCTTGAGTTCTTCTTCATATTTTACAAATGGGCTTGACTTGGATTTTCACCATCTTTGAACATCACCAATGAAGAGTGGAGCGTTATGCTGTGCGTGGTGCACACGGAATTGGATCCATAATTTCTATACTATAGATCCATAATTTCTATACTATAGTTTTATAATTTCTATACTATAGATTCATAATTTCTATACTGTAGATTCATAATTTCTAAACTGTAGATTCATAATTTCTATACTATAGATTCATAATTTCTAAACTGTATAGTTATCAAATTATGAACATATAATTCAGTGATTTGTGAATACAGAGTTCAACAATTGAGAATATGAATATTGAAAATTGTGAACATAGAGGTTTGTAATTGTGAATATAGAGTTCAATAATTATGGATCTATAGTATAGGAATTATGGATCCAATTTCGTGTGCACCATGCATGGTGCACACGGTTGCACATCATAATTTACCATGAAGAGTTTCCTTAATTGTTTGGACTTGGACCTTGTGATGGACTTAATTGGTATTCTTAATGGATCTTCATTATGTTGGGCCGCATCAGCTGGTGTTGGGAAGCAGTCGTTATATCGTGCACCGCGGTGCATAATCGATTATGCACCGCGCGTCAAAACGGCGCCGTTTCTGCAGTTATAACGGAGTGACGCTACAGTGTGTCTAAACCGACACTGTCTCACGTATTATTTTTATATTATCAAATGAAATTGCAGTCATATCAAAATGATATTGTAGTTATGGTGAAATGAAACTATAGTATATATAAAATGAAACTGAATAACATTTCACATATTTGAGTGTATATTGTACAATGAAGCTATAATTATATTGAAATGATCATGTAGTTGTGTTTTAATGAAACTATAGTGTATATAAAATAAAATTAAATAACATTTTCACATATTTGAGTGTAAAAATATTGAACGAAACTGTAGTTATATCGAAATGAAACTGTAGTTGTGTTGAACTGAAACTGCAGTGTATACAAAATGAAACTGAAGAACAAAGTTATTTTTTTTGCGAAAATTCTATTTCTTTTCATTAAACAAAACGACGTCGTTTTGATGCGCGATGCATGATCGATCATGCACCGCGGTGCACGATATAATTTGCGGTTGGGAAGGGATGATAGGCGGGGCAAATTATGCCCTGGAAACGTGTTCACCATGAATGGTGAACACGGGTCCAAACGGTGCCGTTTTTACGAGAAAAAAAAAATTTCGCTAATGTGGTGTTAACGGCGCGCGTTTGGTGAGATTATGAATTTTCTGTTATGAGATTATGAATGTACTGTAAATTCATAATCTCATAACAGAAAATTCATAATCGCATAAAAGAAAAACATTTATTAAATTATGAATTTTCTGTTATGAGATTATGAATTTACTGTAAATTCATAATTTCATAACAGAAAATTCATAATCTCATAACAGAAAATTCATAATCTCATAACAGCACATTCATAAATCCATGCAATTATGAATGTGCAGGCATGGATTTATGAATGTGCAGTTATGAAATTATGAATTTTCTTTTTATGAGATTATGTTGAAGAAGCTTGCGCGAAGAGGAAGTGAAACCGCAAAATGTGAAACTGAAGAAGAAAGTTCACACGGTTAATTAAGGGAAAAAAAAAAAAAAAAGAATAACAATGCACTGTTATCATTGGGACCGTGTTCACCATGAATGGTGAACAAGCTAAGGTTCCATGGCATAACGATCCGATAGGCGGTGGCACGGTGCTTGACCTATACAGGATTACAGGACTCAATCCGCCTTTCTTATAATTTAATCCTATCTAGCTTCTCACTAATTCAATTCTAGTCGAAAATTTTGAATACTAATTTTTTAAATTTAAAAATTAAATACATTTGCAGTACATTAATTTTGTACTTAAAACCCTTCCATTAGTCATTATTAGACTTTATTTGACCCGTGTTATTTTATAGTTTATAATTATTTTAAGTTATTAATAAGGTAACAACTAGGAGTTTTTTTAATTTAACTTTTTTAATTAGCGGTTGACACTAAGTTAGGAGTTTTTTAGTTAACTTTTCTAATTTTATTCTTATTAATTTATTGAAAGAATATGTATTGTACTCATAACCACATTCACAAAATATCTACTTTGTCTATATATGCAAGCTACAGGTAGGAATCAAAATCAAAATGCTGACCTTATGTCCTATTCATGCATGCATGCTAGAAATCAGATCATGCCAATGCTTAATAAATGTCGAATGGACATGCTAACTACGTATCTAGAAAGAATGGAAAAAATTCAAGTAGCAATAAATATGAAATATCCTTGTTTTCTGTCACGTTTAATATCTATGATTCTTGTTTTATACAACAAAAATAATCTTACATAAATCGTAACAAAATCAAATCAACTAGGTTTATATTGCATAGAGAAATAATTTCATTCAACAAAAATTCAAAGGAGTGCAATTCCAACTAATAACAAGCGAAAAACTAGATTCTCCAATATTGAAAAAGTTCGAGTGGTAATTGCAATAGACATTCTACTCTCATAATTCCAAATGGTATCCATACATAGATTCACCTTCCTCTACACTTCCTTCTTCATTTCCTAGATTCTCTTTACCTTTAAGAATTTCAATGCATAATTTTTCAACTAATCTGGCCATAACCATACTGACAACTCCCAACCTGAATTTGATCATCCAATTCAAAAACACCATTTTTTTTCCATCATTTGCCTTTTCTTGTACAAAACAACAATGAAGAAACGTCACAGACCTCTCATGTAGTAGACACTAAGAATGCCTGTACTGCTTAAGGAAACTTCTAGTCTACTTTAAATATTGCATGCATCTTGTTCTTGTGTGGATTCCGGTGTTTAAATTCTTGAACTGGATCCATATTGGCACCCTTGCTATGTTGATCGAGTTTGAGCATTCTGAGTTTTTGATGGTGCGATTAGAATCATTGGCCATGAAACTGATGTCAGAAGTCATTAGATAGTAGCCAAAAATGTTAAAGTAGGTATAAGACCCGTTGTCAACATTTTGACGGACAATGATGAAATTCAGAACGTAAGACACCAGAAGAGTTTTAAACGAGATGTGAAAATGGTTGAAGTTGGCTCATTTTCTCCACATTAACTGCACCAATTTGAGTCATGGTATTTGAATATAATTTATTGTAGTTGAAGTTTTAACCATTTATTGGATATACTAGTTTTTCACACTGGGATAATGCCAATATTTATTTTCAAATAAATATTTAAAGTATATCAGGATAATATTATATTGGAGTTGTTATAATTGAATGTTGAATTTGTGTAGTTAAATAGGTAATTCTAAGTTTACAAATGCAAGATAATATAGTCAATATTAATTATAACTAGTAATTGTCCCGTGCGATGCACGAACTATTATTAATTTAACAAATTTATCAATTAAATTTTTTACATCCTCTGAATTAACAAAGAAAGTAATGATTGTGGAAACAGAAAAACGTACTTGAGTTCTTGAGCTCAGTATTAGTTTGATTAAAAATGTAAGTATAACTATACAATGTACTATTTAATATTTTTAAAAGTTTAATTATGCTATTATTAGGTTGATTTTAAAGTTTATTGTTACTTGTATTATTATTTGAATTTGATTTTTTTTTTGAAAGGAATTTGAATTTGAAATAACTACTTTAATTATATAACTAACGTATTTAAATAAAACTTGTAAATAAAATAACAGGCGATATTTGTCGAGAATCTCCACCAAAAACTTATTCATTTGAAAAAGATTATTTATGTATAGTAATAACTATATTTATTTTATATCTAATTTCTCCTCTTTATATATGTGAAGTCAAATTAATTATAATTGAGGTTTAAATAAATATATACACAAATTATATTAAATATAAAAATTTACCAATAAATTTGAACACAATAAACTTTTTTCCATACTTCATTATGCTTTAATATATATAGAGATAGAGATAGAGCTATAATAATAAAATATAATTTATAAAATATAAATACACATAATAACTTCAAAAAAATATGTATACATCTACCCACACAATTAATGCATTCATATTTGTTAATCTTGTTTCTATCAAAATGCATTCACACTTTGGAGGGAAAATTTTGTGACTAGATTATGCTTTATTATATATATATATATATATATATATAAAATAAAAATAAAGATTGTCAATCTAATAATTGTATGAGTATGGTTGAAACCAAATACGGGACATAAGGGAGACCAAATAAAAATTATGGCATAAGATATTAAATATATACTAATATAATTTGAGGGAATTATGGCAGAAGGTTGAGTTTAAGGGGTGCCAGCAATTTGGCATATTGCAGCGACAATTTGTTTATACAAATAATATTATAGAAACATGATAGGAGATGTACAAACATACATAATTCTTAGTTGATGTTGTGCCTGATCAGACTAAGCCTTAACACAAAATTTCCTGTTGATGTTGTGTTGCATAATAATTTAGGTTTGTACTTGTAACCAGTGGACAATGGCTTAATATATAGACTAATGGTGTAGTTATATTCTATAAGGATTTGTGAGTTAGAATTCTATTAAGACTTTATTATTAGACTTTAAAATTAGAATTAGACTAATTGTGTAGTTATAATATAGTGATTCATGGTGCTAGATGAACAATCAATGTTAGTAAATGGACCTATTTGACACTTTTGCCTAGATAAAATATATACAATTGTCGTCCCCCTTAATCCTTAAAATAAAAAGAAAAAAACTTCAAATAAACCTCCTATATTGAGTTCGGCAAATTATTCTATGGATCTGGGTCCACCTTGCAAGGTAGACCCGTGTCCAAAGATACACAATTTACATATTAAATGTTTATAATTTACCTTTTAAAATTTCACAATTTGTGATGACATTATATTGTATCACAAATTTTCAAAATTTAGAATCAAAATTTATATTCTAAATATTTACAATTTTAATATTAAAAATACACAATTTAAGACCAGGATCCCCCTTGCAAGGTGGACCCCAGTTCATGGTATAACAATAGTGATGCTAATGGGCCTAAAACTGAATTTATGGATCTAGAATATATAATATGTCGAAACAGGGCAATTTATATCCTACACCACGGTGCGCGTTGCACTATGCGCCCAGATGCAAAACGACGTCGTTTTAATTATTTTTTTTTTTTGAAATTTCCCGCCCCAGTGAATGGCAGTAGTTTTTTCTTAAAAAAAAACCCGATGTTTAAGAATGTACATAATGTTATACTAGAATACACATAATGTTATACATGAATGTACATAATTATATAACAAAATATACATACTCTTTTTAAAAGATAATACACATAATCTAACATAATACATAATAAACATAAACTTTTAACATAATACACATCAACTCTTAACATAATACACACAAATTTTCTGATTCGGATGTACATAATTGTATAAAAAGAATGTACATAATTGTATAAAAAATACACATAACTGTATGAACCAATACACATAACGTTGTGAACAAATACACATAACGTTGTAAACAAATACACATAATCTCAGCAACTTCCTACCGCGCCTCCCAACACTACCCCAAAACGACGTCGTTTTGGAAGACGCGCGACGTACAGTGCTATGTGCACCGTGGTGTAGGATATAACGATTGGTCGAAACAGACAAAACATGGATTATAACAAAATTCATTAAATTTCCTTGAATTTAAAAAAACTCATCAAGTCATAAGTATAAGCAAGTTATTACTTATTTAGCACTTACTACGTTTGCGGGTGTACTTTTTGAAATGTAGTAGCAATTTAGAATATTTTTTAATTAATATTGTAGATGAACAAATGAAAAAATAAGTAATATCATATGATTATTCGATTTTTGCAATCCTCAAAACATTTTTTCCAATTACTAATATATACATGGACAGTTTTAAGAGGTTATATAGAGATTGTATAGAGATTAAAACACCATATTTCAAATTATCAACTGACTTCAAAAAATAATACTCCATTTTAAATTCTGTCAACTGACTTACTCAATTGATCAATAATTTTGATTTATACTTACCAAAGTTAAAATGATATTTAAAATTCAACAATATCCCAACATACTTTAATATTAGAATTAGACTAATGGTGAGTTATAATTCTATAAGGATTTGTGGGTTAGAGTTATATTAAGACAGTAATATTAGAATTTTATAAGCTAGGATTTGTGTGCTTTTCTTGTGAATTAATGAAAATTAACAGAAAAGATAATATTTAACATAAAAGTTGACCGCTAAACATATAATTAAGGATAAATTAGGAAATTTAAAGGAAAAATTAAAATCTGAACAATCAGAACCATTCATTTGATTTAATAATTTGACGGTCATTTTTTCTACCTATTATAGGCCTAACTTTCTTTGGCTCTTATTAGTATATATATACTAGTTTTTACGCGCATTGCGCGATTGAGGTAATGCCCAATGTTTTTTTTAATAAGTACGTTAAAGTATATCAAGGCAAGATTATATTGGAATTGTTCATACATAGATAATTGAATGTTAAATTTGCGTATTTAAATAGGCAATTCTAAGTTTACACATACAAGATAATATAGTCAAGATTGATTATAATTGTCAATAAAATAATTGTATAGGTATGGTTGAAACCAAATACGGGACATAAGGGAGATCAAATAAAAATTAGGGCATAAAATATGAAATATATACTAATATTGAAGAGCTAACTGATTGCCAAACAAAGACATTGCGAGATAGTTTCCCACTTCAATTTGTTTTGTGATTTGAACACTCTTTTTGTCAATAAATCCCCCAAGTAGTTAATATGATTGGCTTAATTATATATATATATATATATATATATATATATATATATATATATATATATATATATATATATATATATATATATTATTTTTAAAACAATTATTATTATTATTATTATTATTATTATTATTATTATTATTATTATACCCATAGGTTATTTTACATTTTAATCTAAACAGCTAATTTTTTCAAATATATTTTTACCAACCGTTGATATAATTTGCTGGTCAAATTCGCTAATATAATCCGTTAATGCTAACCGCTAACTGCTGATTGTCAAACAAGGACATTGCGAGGTAGTTCTCACTTCAATTTGTTGTGTGATTTGAATACTCTCTTTGTCAACAAATCCCTCAAGTAGTTAATATGATTGGTTTTATTAATTAATTTTTTTTTTAATTTTTTCATAGTATTAATAAAATACTTGGTAAATAAATATATAGCATTATTTTGTATTATAACTTTGATATTTAATTAAAAAATTGTGCACAGAAAAGATAATAGACAATGTAATGAATATAATCAATTGATGAATTTGAATGTAAAGAATTTTTATATTGGAGAAATATAAAGACAATATAACTAATAAAATTATTTTTCTTAACTAATTTATTGATAATGAATAATTTTTTTTTAATAAAGACATTATAGGGACAATGTAGTAATGAATTGATGAATTTAAATGTAAATAATTTGTATATTGGAGAAAAATAAATACAATATAACTAATGAAATTATTTATCTTATTTAATTTATTAATAATGAATAAATTTTTTTGAATAAAGACATTGTAGACACATAATTCTAAATTAAAGAAAGGGAAAATGGCACTTTTTCCCCCTGAGTTATATACCTATAGCATTTTTTCCCCCTAAATTATTGAAGTGGCTGTTTTTTTCCCCTGAAATGTTAAATGGACATATTTACCCTTAAATTAAATATTTAATTTATTTTTTTCTCCAACAAATTATGACCATAATTTGGTTCAAACTAAACAAACACTATTGCAACCAAACCGAAATATTCCAATTACAATTTAGAATCGAAATTCGATATTTAAAGTTTATTAAAATCGTTAACCGGAACGGACAGTTCATGTTCCGAACTGAAAAAATAAAATACATTTATTGTTCAATTTAGACTATTTTAAAATAAAAAATAAAATTTTAAAATAAAGACGGTTCAAAACCGCGAATCAGATCCGGAACCGCCGGTTCACGGTTCAAGATTCAATTTTTTTGATACATAATTTTAATAAATTGACATTTAAATATTGAGTTCTAGATCTAAATTATAACCGTAAACTATTAATTCGATTGCTTTAGTATCCGGTTCAATTCAAATCGAACCGTGGTCATCCCTACGTATACGCAATAATTTGTTGGAGTAGTAAAATAAATAAAATGTTTACTTTAAGGGTATAAATGTCAATTTAATATATCAGGGGGGAAAAGCACCACTTTTAGAATAATTGAGGGGGCTAATGTGCTTACCTAAATAATTGAGGGGGAAAAAGTGCTATAAGTATATAACTCAGGGGTAAAAAGTGCCATTTTCCCTTAAAGAAATGCATATGTATTATTTTTTGTTGTAGCTACTAAATTATTATTTAATTTAATAAGAGTAAAATAGAGTACTAATTATGCCAACTCTGATTGAGATGGGTTTCGAACCTAAGACCTTTCTTATTGAAATCAATAAGTTAACAGTGAACTAACAGAAATTAACGGAAAAGATAATATTTAACGGAAAAGTTAATGGATAATCATATTCATTAACGATAAATTAGGAAATGTTAAGGAAAAATTAAAATCTGATCAATCTGAGCCATTCATTTGATTAAAAAATTTGACCGCCATTTTTTCTACCTATTATAGGCCTAACTCTCTTGGACTTTTATTAGTATACTAGTTTTTTACGCGCATTGCGCGATTGGGATAATGCCCAATGTTTTTTTTTTTTTTAAATAAGTACTTTAAAGTATATTAAGGCAATATTATATTGAAATTGTTCATGCATAGATAATTGAAGGTTGAATTTGCATATTTAAATAGGTAATTCTTCTCCCAAAGGTTGAGTCCCCAACCCCAATGACCCCCACACTCCGACCCGACAGAGCATTGTGGGAAGTTGTAAATCACGGTGACTCAATGGTTCAGCAGACAGGACCAAATGCCGGTGCGAACAAGGAATCTGCCCACTTTGAACATAATTCCCGCACTGCCGCCGCTGAGGTTCAAACCTTGGTTTCTTCTCCCAAATACTGCCCACTAAACCATTGAGCTAAGCCCGTGCGGGTTAAATAGGTAATTCTAAGTTTACAAATGCAAGATAATATAGTCAAGATTGATTATAATTGTCAATAAAATAATTGTATAGGTATGGTTAAAACCAAATACGGGACATAAGGGAGAACAAATAAAAATTAAGGCATAAAATATTAAATATATACTAATATTGTTTGAGGAGATTTCGACATTAGGATTTGTGGTTAAGTTCTATTAAGACTTTAATATTAGAATTAGATTAATGGTGTAATTATAATTCTATATTAGACGTTAATATTAGAATTAGACTAACGGTGAATTAACGGTATTTAACAGAAAAATTAAATGGATAATCATATAATTAAGGATAAATTAGAAAAAACTTTTTAAAAAAATTAAAACCTGAACAATTTGAACCATTCATTTGATTTAATAATTTGGCGGTCATTTTTTCTACCCAATGTTAATAATTAAATAAATTCGTTGGTCAAATCCGCTAATATAATCCGCTAACGGCTGATTGTCAAACAAATACATTGCAAGGTAGTTCTCACTTCAATTTGTTGTGTGATTTGAATACTCTCTTTGTCACAAAATCTCTCAAGTAGTTAATATGGTTGGCTTTATTAATTATATATTTTTTAATTTTTTTCATGGTATTAATAAAATACTTGGTAAATAAATATATAACATTATTTTGTATTATAACTTTGATATTTAATTAGAAAAATAGTGCACAAAAAAGATAATAGACAATGTAGTGAATATAATCAATTGATGAATTTGAATGTAAAAATTTTTACATTTGAGAAAAATAAAGACAATATAACTAATGAAAATATTTCTCTTAATTAATTTATTGATAATGAATAATTTTTTTTTCACTGAATTAAGACATTGTAAGGACAATGTAGCGAATATAATCAATTAATAAATTGGAATATAAAGAATTTTTATATTGTAGAAAAATAAAGACAATATAACTAACACAATTATTTCTCTTATTTAATTTATTGATAATGAATAATTTTTTTTTTTGAATAAAGGCTTTGTGGACACATGATTCTAAATTAAAGAAATGCATATCTATAATTTTTTGTTGTAGCTACTAAATTATTATTTATATATATATAATTTAATAAGAGTAAAATAGAGTACTAATTATGCCAACTTTGATTGGGATGAGGTTCGAACCTAAGACCTTTTTTTTTTTTTTTATTGAAATCAATGAGTAAGTTAACGGTGAACTAACGGCAATTCTTAAAATTTTAACGGAATTAGTAACGGTGTGTGGGTATTTTAGGAAATTTTAGTGTAAAATTTATATCTTATCAATCTTTTAATCAATCTGAGCCATTCATTTGATTAAAATCTGTGACCGCCATTTTTTCTACCCATTATAGGCCTAACTCTCTTGGGCTCTTATTAGTATAGTAGATAGATAGTAGATTATTAGTATAGTAGATATATAGTAGATAGTAGATACTAGTTTTTTACGCGCATTGCGCGATTGGGATAATGCCCAATATTTTTTTTTTTTAAATAAGTACTTCAAAGTATATATCAAGGCAAGATTATATTGAAATTGTTCATGCATAGATAATTGAATGTTGAATTTGCGAATGGGTAATTCTAAGTTTACAAATGCAAGCTAGATAATATAGTCAAGATTGATTATAATTTTCAATAAAATAATTGTATAGGTATGATTGAAATCAAATACGAGACATAAGGAAGAGCAAATAAAAATTAAGGCATAAAATATTAAATATATACTAATAAATTTCTCAAGTAGTTAATATGATTGGCTTAATTATATATTTTTAAATTTTTTAAAACAATTATTATTATTAGTTGGTTATTAAATTTCCCAAGACCTGCCTTCTCGGAAGCTGGTGCAGCAGGCGGAGCATGCATTCGGGACTCTACCGGATAACTGATTGTGGGGTTGAGCTTCCACTTTGATGCACAGTCGGCCATAGAGGCGGAAACATTGTCTCTCCAACTTGCAATCTATTGGTGTGAATCCTTTGCCAGAAGACCCTTAGAAGTGGAAGTTGATTCTCTCGCTCTTGCCACCCTGATCTCATCGCATGATACGAGGGTTCCATGGAGAATTGCAGCTGCCATTTCTTACATTCGGTCAAGCCTGAATTCATGGGGATCGAGCATTCGACATATTTACAGGGAAGCCAACCGGGTTGCGGATGCTCTAGCAACGGCTGGTCTTAGTTGCAGCACTTCAAAAAATTTTAGCTCTTTGCTTTCGCTGCCCAATCAGGTTAAACTAGCCTAATTGTTTGATCTTAAAGGTTTTGCCACGCGTCGGGCTATTTGTCGCTAATAAAAGTTGCTTACTCTAAAAAAAAAAAAACAATTATTATTATTATTATTATTATTATTATTATTATTATTATTATTATTATTATTATTATTATTATTATACCCTTAGGTCATTTTACATGTTAATCTAATCAGCTAATTTTTTTCAAATATCTTTTTACCAACCGTTGATATAATTCGCTAGTCAAATCCGCTAATATAATCCCCTAACTGCTGATTGTCAAACAAGGACATTGCGAGATAGTTTTCACTTCAATTTGTTGTGTGATTTGAATACTCTCTTTGTCAACAAATCCCTCAAGTAGTTAATATAATTGAGTTTATTAATTATATTTTTTAAATTTTTTTATGGTATTAATAAAATACTTGGTAAATAAATATATAGCATTGTTTTGTATTATACCTTTGATATTTAATTAAAAAAAATAGTGCACAAAAAAAATAATAGACAATGTAGAAAATATAATCAATTGATGAATTTGAATGTAAAGAATTTTTACATTGGAGAAAAATAAAGACAATATAACTAATAAAATTATTTCTCTTAATCAATTTATTGATAATGAATAATTTTTTTTAAATAAAGACATTGTAGGGACAATGTAGCGAATATAATCAATTGATGAATTTGAATATAAAGAATTTTTATATTGGAGAAAAATAAAGACAATATAACTAATGAAATTATTTATCTTATTTAATTTATTGATAATGAATAAATTTTTTTTTTGAATAAAGACATTGTAGACACATAATTCTAAATTAAAGAAATGCATATGTATTTTTTTTGTAGCTACTAAATTATTATTTCTACTATACTAATAAGAGCCCAAGAGAGTTAGGCCTATAATGAGTAGAAAAAATGACGGTCAAATTTGTTAATCAAATGAATGGCTCAGATTGATCAGATTTTAATTTTTATTTTGGACTTCCTAATTTATCCTTAATGAATATGATTATCCGTTAACTTTTGCGTTAAATATTATCTTTTCCGTTAATTTATGTTAGTTCACCGTTAACTTACTCATTGATTTCAATTAGAAAGGTCAAGTTCGAACCACATCCCAATCAAAGTTGGCATAATTAGTACTCTATTTTACTCTTATTAATTAATTACTAGTTTTTTTATGCGCATTGCGCGATTGGAATAATGCCCAATGTTACCTTGTCATCTGTATAGTTATTGTTTAAACTAGACTATGCTAACCTTGTTAAAATATGGAACAGGTTGGACTAGTATAAACAATAAAAATTTAATTGAAGTCCAATCCATCCCATATATAGCCCAAAAGATTAAAAACTAAGAGTAAAATTTCTATTCAATTTCTTTAATTTATAATTATTACATTTGTCAAGTAGGTCACTACTTGCTCGCTGAGAGTACCTTGTCCTGTTTTGATGCCAAGGAATAGGCGGATGGGACTGCTCAATTCCCATTAATGGTGAAGCAGTATCAGAGAGTGGAAAATGGACATGGCTAGGGTGATTTGTGTGGTGTGTTTGAAGGGAACCAAAATTTGGGTTAAAGTATGTATGGAATTTTGAAGAGCTTTTAAGACTTGAAAGTGATAATGGTTGTGGTCATGAAGTTGTTTGCCCATTTTGGACAAGGATTCTACCTATTGAGAAGTAGAATTGTTAGATATATTAAATATAATATAATATATATTTGAGAAGAGAGAGAGAAATAAACAGATAATGTTTATTTGATGGGATGCTTTTGAAATGCTTTGCAAGTAAACATATTTATAGCAAGAGAAATGACTAGAATGCTAAAGTGTAGGGAATTAGTGCTGCATGAAGTGCTCCACGTTCTGCAACCACACGTCCACACACCTCACATATTTGCTTTCTAAATTCTAACAAACTAATTAGACATTGGTTTAATAATTATAATAATAATATTATTATAACAAGAATGAATTGAATTTGCAAGGAGTTATAGTTTGCTATGAAAAATAGAGATCAAAGAAACATTTTTAAAAAATTAAAGACTAAACCATCAATTATTTCGTTTCTTTTATGCTTATCAAACTTCATCGTAGTGCGTGGTAAAAGATTTAGATTCATTAAGGTGAAAATGCTTCGTTGCTGTTCTGATACCATGATGAAGTACGACATGATCACATGCGAGAGGAAAAGCTTGAAAGTTTATTGAATGCATAAAGTTCTAAATCCAGAGAGGAAAGAGATACAACAGATATATAAAGGAGACAAAACAAACGATTACAACAAACTAATAGGAAGAAACTACAATAACAAGCCTTGTTCTTCACCACCTTTCTCAGTTAGGTCTGCTTCATTATCCTCCAACATAAGTTGTCTGCTTGGTGAAGGGAAGCAACTTAAGCAACATTGACCCAACAACATCAATCCACAACCTATCATTTAGGTACAAAAAGGAAGCAATTGGCAGAGCCACAAATGCGGCAATAAGAATTGGTTGCCATGCCCTTCCATACGCCAGAAAGAAGACAGCGGTAAAAGCGAAGAGCATCCCACATATGGAGACACCCAATGCTGCGAATCCTACGAACAATCTTTTCAATGCCAAATGAAAATCGTCATCCGTATTGCGCCAAATGAGGATGGATAAGAATGTGAGAATTGAGACCATTGAGAAGATCATTGCCACAGCATCCGATATTGTGAAAACTGTAAAGCTTGCTCGTTTTATAAATATGGGAATACCTGTTTTGTCATCATTACCACCTGGTGCGGTGAAGGCGGCAGAAAACGCCACGGTGGCGATTAAGGTTGCCACAATCATGCATGAATCTGCTGTGCCTCTAATGGATTTTTCTGCATTTATCTTTAATTCCATGTGCTCTTTCAAAAACAATTGCTTTGGGGTTTTGCCCTCCCCATTTCTCATGTCATGATATGATGACGGCACAATCTTCTCCACACTCTAACACCTCAAAATTAAAGGATAATTAGGAAATTAGAATATATATATATATATATATATATATATATATATATATAGGCTTTGGATTCCATGAGAACACACCTTCAAGAGAAAACTAATAACAAACATCAGTTTTACATCTGTAAATATTTGATGGTTTTGATCAGATTAAAAAAAAAAAATGCCTGCAGTGACATTTTCGTAATTATCATAAACTTCATTATGCAAACTTTAACCATTAAATATGTCATCTTTAATAACTAAATAGAGTAAATTTCAATTTTGGTCCAATGACTATTGAGGTCTTGTTAATTTCAATCCACGACTTTAAAAACTAACAATTGAGTACCCTGATTATCCAATTTTTATCAATTTTGGTCTATCCGGCCAAATTACCGGCCAATTGTCACCGGAATCTTGTAATGGATAAAATTTTAAGGGTAATTTAGTCATTTGCTCTCCTTTTTATTTCTTCTCCGTTCTACTGGACTTCAGGCGAGCCAGAGCCGATGCCGCCGAGCATCAGAGTTTGGGTGGGGTCCCCTATTTTCCGGCAACATGACATGAACATGGACACGATAGAAATTCCATCTCCCAAAGAGTAGTGAATCCAGAGAACGACGCAATTGTGAGCCAAAAGGAGATGAATTTCCTACAGAACAAAAGGAAAAGTTGCAGCAAATCCAGCAATACTCCGCATAAAATTGAAAATTGACTAAACAACAAAAGATGAGATACTTTCAATACAAACTCATCCTACACAATCTGAAAATAAAATTTCTCCTCAAGTCAGCTCAAACTCAAATGGTTCTACGCCACCTTCGCGGCCGTAGGAATCTCTGACCATGAAACTGTTGAATCTTGGGTGTTTTCTCCGATTTAACCGCTCAATACTCAACCTCTTGGCTGATCGGTGAGTCCAAATCAATCAATTGTCTATCTGATTCTCTATCTGCATCTCCACAATCAGTCCTGTTCAAATTAAAACGGTCCTCAATTATCTCAAATTTTGGTTGAATTTGTATACTATTTATCATAATTATCACTAATGTTTGTGTTTTTGTTAATATGTTTGAGAAGCAACAAAGAGTATATGTTCCTGGCGTAAAGAGGGAAGAGGAAGCACTGGAGTTCGAGGTGTACAAGCTCAAGACATAGATATGCAACCGGCGGCATAGAAGAGACGGGGGGAAGAAGAAAAGAGGAGAGCAAATGACTAAATTGCCCCCAAAATTTTATCCATTACAAGATTCCGGCGATAATTGGCCGGTAATTTGGCCGGATGGACCAAAATTGATAAAAATTGGATAGTCAAGGTACTCAATTGTTAGTTTTTAAAGTCGTGGATTGAAATTAACAATACCCAAATAGTCATTGGACCAAAATTGAAATTTACTCTAACTAAATATACAAATCTGGTAAAGTTTATAAAATCAATGAAAAAGTTAAATTTTAAATCTAAACCATAAATGCTAGATGGGTAAATTATACCGTGGATCACGGTCCACGAAGCATTGTGGACCATGGTCCAAAACGACGCCATTTCTTTTAATGAAAAGAAACGGCACCCGTTCCACACTGTTTCGCATAAAGTAGTTCTGTTTGTATAAAATATTCAGTTTCATTTTATATACACTGCAGTTTCATTTCGATATAACTACAGTTTCATTCGACCATTATACACTCAAATATGTGAAACTATTATTTAGTTTCATTACAACACAATTACAATATCATTTCGATATAACTACAGTTTCATTGGACAATATACGCTGCAGTTTTTTTTTTTTTTTTTTTTTTTTTATATACACTGCAGTTTCATTTCAACATAACTACAGTTTCACTTCGATATAACTACAGTTTCATTTGACATTATACATTCAAATATGTGAAACTGTTATTCAGTTTCATTTATATATACTATAGTTTAATTACAACACAACTACAGTATCATTTCGATATAACTACAATTTCATTTGATAATATACACTCAAATATGTGAAATTGTTATTCAGTTTCATTTTATATACATTGCAGTTTCATTTCAACACAACTACAGTTTCATTTCAATTCAACTACAGCTTCATTTGATAATATAAAAACAATATTTGAGACGGTTTCATTGTAGATACACTGCAGTTTCATTTTGTAACTAACACACAAAAAATACGGGCTCCGTTAAGATGTAACGGCGGCCGTTTCTTTACTTAAAGAAACGACACCGTTTTTGGACCATGGTCTACAAAGCTGTGTGGACCATGGTCCACGATATAATTGTTGTGTGAGATGTTAAGCAGTAAAAAATGAACCACTAAACCAAATAAAACAAAAAATACCGTCATAAACTCTAAAATCGAAACCCTAAGTGCAATTTCCTTTCACTTTTTTGCAAGTGCAATCTTTTAATACTAAATGTAAAAATCTAGAAAATTCTAAAAATTGTAGATTTTAGTATTCAAGTTTACATAGTAAAATTGGTGATAATTATGAAAATGTCACCGCATTTTTTTTAAATACATATCTATTACATCCAATTTTTCAAGATGTATGGTTGGAATTTGTTTTAGTTTTCTCTTAAAGACTTGTTCTCATATGTTTTAGTATTCAAGTTTACATAGTAAAATTGGTGATAATTATGAAAATGTCACCGCATTTTTTTTTTAAATACAGATCTATTACATCCAATTTTTCAAGATGTATGGTTGGAATTTGTTTTAGTTTTCTCTTAAAGACTTGTTCTCATATGTTTCAATACCTGTATGTATGTATGTATGTATGTACACAGACACACACACATATATACAGGGATGAGTTCGGGTGCGGGGATGCTCCAGGTGCAGTCATGCGGTTAGATCTGAGCCGTTGATCAAATCTAGATCAACGACTCAAATCAATGAAAATTAAAAAAAAAATGCGTGTCTTGAAAAAAGAAGCATAAGCTAAAAAATGGTGCCCCTTAAGTGTTAAAATGGAGCACCTTAAGTATTAACATCGCGCACCTGCAGTTTATAACAATGACGCACCGTAAGTGAAACAAAGACGCACCTTAATTGTTAGAACAACGCACCTTAAGTGTTAAAATAGTGCACCTTAAGTTTTGTTCCTAAGGGTTTGAGCTAGGGGTCTGGCAAACCCCTTAGTCCAAAAGTTTTGTTCTTGAGAGTCTGAGCTAGAGGTCTGGCAGACCCCTTAGTTCAAAAGTTTTGTTATTGAGGGTCTGAGCTAAGGGCCTGGGAGCCCCGTGACTCATACCCCTTAGTTCAAAAGGGAAAAGGGTGGTGGGCAAGGAGTGCTCCGTTACCGGCCCTCTGCCGCCTTCTGTTTTGTTCCAGATTTGAAGAAGAAACACGACGCACCTTAAGCACAAGACCTACGCACCTTAAGCACAAAAATTACGCATCTTAAATTTCAATAAATACTCACATCACCTTAAGCACAAAATTAAACCCACGCACCTTAAGCACAAATATTATGCACCTTAAGAAGGAAAACCAGACACCTTAAATTTGACATAGATGCAAAAATTACCAAATTACCATTGCATTTTTTTTTTTAAATTTTGGTAATCCTGAACATTAATTTAAGAAAAATCAATGGCTTATATTTAACCGCACGACTGCACCTGGCCACACCAACCGTCTTTGAACCTAATTCTATATGTGTGTGTGTGTCTATATGTGTGTGGATAAGAATAGTGCATTCCGTACACTCAAAGCATTTTCAAATACACTGTCAAGTATTTCTAAATGCAATCAAACATTTTTAAATATACAATCGTAATTATAAAAAATTACAGAAATAACACGGCATTTTTTTTTCCATTTTTCATTGATTTTTAGTCTTGAATCATGACAGATGGAGAGATCATATTTGTCATTAGTTCTCGATCGATCACCTGGGAGATTGTTCTCATGTGAACATGCTCCCTTATATATATATATATATATATATATATATATATATATATATATATATATATATATATATATATATATATATATATATATATATATATATATTTTCAGATGATGATAGATGGTGTTGTTAGATGAAGCCACGTGTCACCATCTCAATCACCTTGGTGGTTATTTTTCGGTTATTCTTACTGTTCATTTCCCTCCGTTTCCAGTTGTTCAAATGGCCTTGTATATAAGCCAGTGTAATGAGGATTGCTGAGACTTAATGAAATAATTCCTTTCTTCTTCTTTTATGCTTTCGATCTCTCCATCCATCTTCATCCTCTAATCCGCAACATGGTATCAGAGCAGGAAGACTGAGATTCGCAAAGCTCTTCATGAATGGCTTCTGGTTCGATGAACGCATGGCCTCCGATTAGCAATTGGACTATTCCAGCAGAAATTCCGATCGAGAATCCAGCCACCGCAAACACGTCGCAGATTCCATCAAATCCAGGCACAGGATCTAATGGTTCTGAGGTAACTTTTGATCCGCAATCTCAATCGAATCCCTACTTCCTTCATATTAGCGAAAATCCTGCACTGGAATTGGTGTCAGTTCCTTTAGATGGAACGAACTACCATCCGTGGGCTAGGGCCATGACTATGGCTCTCTCATGTAAGAATAAGGTAGCTTTTGTTGATGGAAGCATAACCAAACCGACTAGAGATAACCTAGAAAGGTACCTTGCCTGGGAAAGGTGCAATAATATAGTTGTCTCTTAGATTGTAATAACTCTGACTCCAACTGTAGGAAGGAGTGTCTTGTGGATTGACACTGCGTATGGCATATGGAGTGATCTGAAAAGGAGATTTAGCCAACAAGATTTATTCAGGATAGCTGAGATCAATTGTGAAATATATCAAACTAAACAAGGGGATAGTTCATTGAGAATACTTTAGAAAACAAAAACTCCTGTGGGATGAACTGACTATTCTTTGACCTCCATTGAAATGTGCCTGCAATGAGAAATGTGAATGTGGAAAGAAGATTGATCAGCTGAATGAACACTCTGAGAAGGATAAGCTGTCTATTTTTCTGATTGGCTTACATGAGAAATACTCAGGGGCCAGAAATCAGATTATGCTTATGAGGCCTCTGCCAGATGTGAATGATGCATACTCCATGATTTCTCAACAAGAGAGACAGTTTCAGATGGCTAACACTGGTTTTGCAAGTCAACTATATCAGACAGGTGAAAACAGCTCAGCTAGTGTGATGATGACTAGAACAGATGGGCAATTCCAGTCAGGATTCAAGAAGAATTCTGCTGTTAACAAGAGGTCAGTGTGTACTTACTGTGGTTACACAGGCCATACACATGACAAATGTTATAAGAAGCATGGTTATCCACCAGGGTGGAAACCAAAATCAAGGAACCAAGGTTTTGCTAATCAGGCACAGGGTCCATCTCCAACTCAATCCAATGCTGAAAGTTGAATGTCCTTTACACAAGATGATGTCAAAAGGTTTATGGAGTTTATGCAGACAAATAAGTCCATCAATGCAAACCAGAACTCACCTTTTGATCAGCCATCTCAAGTCAGTGTCAATATCATATCCACTGACTTCCAAACTGAAGGTATGATTCCCTCAACCAATTCAGTTAAGTTTGATAGGAGTGATTGGATAGTAGATAGTGGTGCCACACACCATATTGTGTGCAATCTGGAACTGCTAAGCCATCAAAGAAAAGTCCATGATCTCCATGTGAGTTTACCAAATGGTCAGCAAGCTGAAATTACCTCTATTGGTTCAGTTCACTTATCTGATGATTTTGTGCTCCATGATGTCCTACATGTTCCTGGCTTCTGCTACAATTTAATTTCTGTGAGTGCCTTCATTAAGAAGTCCAATTGTGAGATGAAAATACATGCTAATCACTGCCTTATACAGGATGTTATCCATGGCAAAATGATTGGAAGAGCTAAGCTGCAAAATGGTTTATATCACCTTGTTTTCCCTCCTAGAACTCTATCTGTTTGTAATTCTATTCCAACCCTCAATAAATGTAGCCTATGGCATATCAGATTAGGGCATGCCTCACATTCAAAAATTCAGTTTCTCAAAATGTTGGAGCCCACAATTCAAATAAATAAAGAAATGATTTGTGACAGTTGCCATTTTGCTAAGCAGAAAAGAGTCCCTTTTCAACATAGTGCATCTTTGTCTACTAAGCTAATTGTTTTGATTTGTTACATGGGGATATATGGGGTCCTTACAGAGTTGCTACAATACATGGACACCATTACTTCCTTACTATATTAGATGACCACAGTAGGGCAGTGTGGATATACCTGATGAAGATGAAATCTGAAGTTAGGGGCTTGATCACAGAGTTCTGCAACATGGTTGAAACTCAATTTGAATCCAGGGTGAAATGCATCAGGTCAGACAATGGCATAGAGTTTAACATGGTTGATTTTTTCTCTCAAAAGGGAATCATACATCAGACCTCATGTGCCTATACACCCCAACAAAACAGCAGGGTTGAAAGGAAGCATGGCCATCTTCTTGCAACTGCAAGAGCTCTCAGGTTTCAAGCCAATTTACCAGAAGAGTTATGGGGTGAATGTGTTTTGCATGCTGCTTACATAATAAATAGATTACCATCTGCTGCCATAAACAATCAGATTCCTTATCAAGTCCTGCTTAAAAGAACTCCACAATATCAACACTTGAAGACCTTTGGTTGTCTAGCTTATGCCACAACTGTTGGCCCTAAGTCAAAGTTAGATGCAAGGGCCAGAAAGTGCATATTTCTTGGCTATGCCAATGGGACAAAGGGATTAAAGGTCTATGATTTCATGACCAAGGACCTTTTTATATCTAGAGATGTGATTTTTTATGAACACATTTTCCCTTTCCAGCAGGCTAACAAGACAGAAAAGGACAACACTCAGCTTATACTGCCCACTGTGGGATCCTTTCCTATGAGTGAAGCCATACAAGAAGATGTTCAGGGTCAAACACATGACATTTGTGGAGAGACAAGTCAATCTCCTATGAGTGATGCCACTGAGCTCAACAGAGAACTCAGACACAATTCAGGCAGTAGCAACAATAGTGAGCAGGCTGATTCTCATCCTGGCTCAGATGAGCATGCTGATAGTTCACCTGGTATTTCCCAATCTCATCCAGAGGTCACCAGGAGGTCAACAAGACAGAGAAATGCTCCCACTTATCTTCATGATTATATTTGTCACAATGCAGCTTTAAAGACATTTCCTCATCCTATCTGCAAGGTTATGGATTATAGCAGGCTGGCCACACCCTTCCAGTCTTTTGTGATGAACATTACTTCCCAGGTTGAGCCTAAAAACTATAAGGAGGCTGCTATGGATGAGTGTTGGAGACAGGCAATGCAGGAAGAAATCAAAGCTTTACAGAAAAACAACACATGGACCTTGGTGGAATTGCCCCCTTCCAAGAAGCCAATTGGTTGCAAGTGGGTGTACAAAATCAAGTACAAGGCTGATGGCAATATAGAAAGATACAAGGCAAGGCTTGTGGCAAAAGGATACAATCAAACTCTTGGCATTGACTACTTGGACACTTTCAGTCCAGTAGCAAAAATGACCACTGTTAGAACATTATTGGCTATAGCAGCAGCAAAAGATTGACATGTTCATCAGATGGATGTCAATAATGCCTTTTTGCATGGAGATTTAGATGAGGAAGTATATATGCAACTACCACCTGGCTATCCAGTAACAAATACAAGGCTAATTTGCAAGTTGAACAAGTCCCTCTATGGCTTGAAACAGGCCAGCAGGCAATGGAACACAAAGCTAAGCTTGGCTTTGCAGAAGATGGGGTTCAGACAGTCCTTACCTGACAACTCTCTGTTCATCAAGGGAGAAGGCCATTCCTATGTGGCCATGCTGGTCTATGTGGATGATATTGTGGTTGCAGGACCAGATCTCAGTCTAATTCAAGAGGTAAAACAGAAGCTTAATGCAAATTTCCAGACAAAGGACTTAGGTCCTCTGAAATACTTCCTTGGTTTGGAGGTAGCTAGACAGAAAAAGGGCATTGTAATTAGTCAAAGGAAATATGCCATTGAGCTACTTCAAGATACAGGTTTTCTTGAGTCAAAACCAGTTTATAGCCCTACAGTACCATCCCATAAATTAAGCAAAGATGAAGGAGACATCATTGAAGACAATACTCAGTACAGAAGAATAGTTGGCAAGCTTTTATACTTGACTATCACAAGGCCTGACATAAGCTTTGCCACTCAACAACTATCCCAGTTCCTTGATAAACCTACTCATCTTCACTTACAAGCTGCTCAAAGGGTGCTAAGATACATAAAAGCTGCTCCTGGACAAGGACTATTCTTCCCTTCATCTTCTGACTTACAACTAAAAGCATTCTCAGATTCTGATTGGGGTGCATGCATTGATACAAGGAAGTCTGTCACTGGGTTTTGCACTTTTCTTGGGAATGCATTGATATCCTGGAAATCCAAGAAACAACCCACCATTTCCAAGTCTTCCTCCGAAGCTGAGTACAGGGCCTTGGCAGCCACAACATGTGAAATCCAGTGGATATCCTATCTGTTAGCAGAATTTGGAGTAAAGTTAGTTGATCCTGTGGCTATATATTGTGATAGCAAATCCGCAATTGCCATTGCAGAGAACCCTGTCTTCCATGAACGCACTAAACATATAGAGTTGGACTGCCACCTTGTCCGAGAGAAACTCAACAATGGCCTGATCAAGCTATTTCATGTTCCATCTGAACATCAACTTGCAGATGTCTTTACAAAGACTCACTGCCCTAGTTCTTTTACCACTTATGTTTCCAAGCTTGAATTACTCAACTTGTACAATCCAGCTTGAGGGGGGCTTTCAGATGATGATAGATGGTGTTGTTAGATGAAGCCACGTGTCACCATCTCAATCACCTTGGTGGTTATTTTTCGGTTATTCTTACTGTTCATTTCCCTCCTTTTCCAGTTGTTCAAATGGCCTTGTATATAAGCCAGTGTAATGAGGATTGCTGAGACTTAATGAAATAATTCCTTTCTTCTTCTTTTCTACTTTCGATCTCTCCATCCATCTTCATCCTCTAATCCGCAACATATATATATATATATATATATATATATATATATATATATATATATATATATATATATATATATATATATATATATATGAGACGGAGATCATTATGGTTGTTACACTTACCTTGCTATTCCGATCCATGAATGCAAATGATATCATCAATCAAACAGCTATATATAAATGCATACTGCTTAAAGGAGGATATGGTTCAGTAGGTAGGTTCTCACCATAAACCATGAAATCTGTCTTTCATATTGAAGGGCTGCTGTGGATAACCAAAGAACTGATTCTGGCATAATCTTCTCCTCCCGATGATCATCCTGTTTCTTGTTTTGTGGCACTGCGCATGGCTCCTTTTCCTGTATGCATAATTAATAAGGGGTATTAGCTGTAATTTATTAGAAGCTAAGGATTTTTTTATTTTTTATTTTTTTAAGATTACTGACTATGTTACAATACAGTAGTCAATACCGCCCCCATTGTCTTTACTAAGGGACGAATCCATGACCTCCCATTTGGGAGAGTCACTTCGTGCCACTAGACCACAAGGTTATTGGCAATTGACTCAACGGATAACATAAAATTAATTAAAAGCTGTTGAGATTAACAAGAACAAGAAAAATAATAATGACAGTAAAGGATAAATAAGACAAGATTTACGTGGATCGGCAATGTGTCTACATCCACGGGAGTGAAACTATTCTCTTATTATTTGTGATGGGGATAGTGGTGACCCCACCCTTTAGGGATACAACCAATATATTTATAGGCATCCAATCCCTATACAATAGGTCTACCCGTTTCACTCCTACTCCTAGTATGAGACAACCACTTATTCCTAATCCATATATGAGACAAACTCAACAATCTCCACCTTGACGAATATGTTCTTTAGGAGAAAAGATAACTCAACAAATCTCTACCTTGACGAATATGCTCTTTAGGAGAAAAGACTTATCTCACCATCTCCACCTTCACATATATGGCCTTTAGGATAAAAGACTATCTCCACCTTCGCAAATATGTCCTTTAGGAGAAAAAGATAACTCAACAAATCTCCACCTTAGCAAATATGTCCCTTAGGAGAAAAGACTTATCTCACCATCTCCACCTTCACAATTATGCCCTTTAAGAGAAAAAAACTTATCTCACATATACACATGGGTAGGAACAACCATGCTCATCCCAACTAGCCAGCCACGTGCATACGCAGCATCAAACGTTACCCAGTGCATGTACACGAACCGCTTTGTTCCAAGCCATTCGCCCCTCAGCCGTTGACCTGTTATACCGCCGCGACTCATGCTTACTGTCCCGTTTAGCTGACCTCCTGCATCCGGCTCATACCAAGTCCATGTCCCCTCCTGGTATCCACGCTCTGCCCCTAACACAACAGCGCCCCTGCAAAGTCACACTAAACTCGTGTGCCTTGCCTAATGCTCCACTAACCAGCAATTACCACTGGTCAGCAACACGCACCATGCAGCATCAAACGTTTCCCCGTGCATGTTCACGAACTGCTTCGTCCCAAGCAATCCGTAACACCAAGCCATATTAGCCCAGCTCATACCAGCCGTGACTCATGACAAGCCCGACTCATACCAGGTCCATATCCCCTCCTGGTATCCACGCTGTCCCTAACACAACAGCGCCCCTCACCACCTTCTCATCTAGCATCTAGAAATGCCCAACAAGTCCAAACAATGTTCGAACTTGTTACTAGTTACCGCTAGAACCTCACCTTTACTATAATAAGAGTCATCAGCTTGAACCATGTTCATAGCTTCCGGCTTCTTCAACTCCTTCCAATCAGCCTCTTCCAGATTTGCTGAATTTTCTGCCCTCAAGGTTTTCAGAAGGCCCTGATATGCCAACAAATCCTTTACCCTAGACCGCCATAACCCAAAATTCCCTATACCATCAAACTTTGATACCTTGAATTTTATACTTGAACGGACCATCTCAACAGTGCTCTGATACCAATTTGTTGAGATTAACAGGAACAATAAAAAATAATAATGGCAGAAAGGGTAAAGAAGACAAGATTTACGTGGTTCGGCAAAGTGCCTACATCCACGGGAGTGAAACAATACTCTTATTCCTTATAGTGATGGTGATAGTGGTGACACAACCCTATATAGGCATCCAATCCCTATACAATAGGTCTACCCGTTTCACTCCTACTCCTAGTATGAGACAAACACTTATTCCTAATCCATATATGAGACAAACTCAACAATCTCCACCTTGGCGAATATGTTCTTTAGGAGAAAAGATAACTCAACAAATCTCCACCTTGACGAATATGCTCTTTAGGAGAAAAGACTTATCTCACCATCTCCACCTTCACATATATGCCCCTTAGGAGAAAATACTATCTCCACCTTCGCAAATATGTCCTTTAGGAGAAAAAGATAACTCAACAAATCTCCACCTTAGCAAATATGTCCCTTAGGAGAAAAGACTTATCTCACCATCTCCACCTTCACAATTATGCCCCTTAGGAGAAAAAAACTTATCTCACATATACACATGGGTAGGAACAACCATGCTCATCCCAACTAGCCAGCCGCATGCATATGCAGCATCAAACGTTACCCAGTGCATGTACACGAACCGCTTTGTTCCAAGCCATTCGCCCCTCAGCCGTCGACCTGTTATACCGCCGCGACTCATGCTAACTGCCCCGTTCAGCTGACTTCCTGCATCCGGCCCATACCAGGTCCATATCCCCTCCTGGTATCCACGCTGCCCCAACACAACAGCGCCCCTGCAAAGTCACACTAAACCCGTGTGCCTTGCCCAATGCTCCACTAACCAGCAATTACCACTGGCCAGCAACACGCACAACGCAGCATCAAACGCTTCCCAGTGCATGTTCACGAACTTCTTCGTCCTCCCGAGAAGTCCTCCCATACCAGTCGTGACTAGGGGTGGAAATAGGCCAGGCCCCTTTGTAGGGGCCTATGGCCTGGCCTGTTTAGGGCTTGGTTAGGCCTGGCCTATTTAATAAATAGGCCAGGCTTAGGCCCAATTTAAGGCCTATATGAATAAGGCCAAGCCTGTTTATATATATATATATATATATATATATATATATATATATATATATATATATATATATATATATATATATACATGTTTTTATATAACTCTACTTATATATGTAAACCCTACAGATTCCTTCCACTCCCTACTTATATATGTAAACCGTCGCTCCCTTTACCTTTCCTTCCATCTGCTTGACCAAGCCTACAGATCCCCTCCCTTTCCCTTTCCTTCCCGGACCAAGCCTACAGATACGTTCAAGGTTTCATTAACGATGCTTCTGCTCCGTCTCGGCGTCTCCCACCTGTCCTTCTTCTCCGCCGCTGGTTCTGGCTTTGTTCGTGATTGGAGACTCCTCTGTCGACAGTGGAAACCACACTTTTCGACACTCGCCAAGTCTCCAACCTACTGGCCGCTTCTGTAACGAAAGAATCCTTGTAGATTATCTTGGTAATTACTTCTCTAGTTTCTTTAGTTTTTTCGATCTTAGAGCACAAATGAAATTTCACATTATTTATTGGTTAAAATTTTAGTGACTATTTAATTTTTTTCACTGTAATTTTATTGGTAATTTTGGGGTGTTTTGGATCTTTGACTCTTTGTTTTGCATTTTGGCGTATGTAGATTTAATTGTTAAGGATTCTATTTTTGCGTAGATCATCTGGAGAGGGTGAAGATGGATTAGCCTAACCGAATTGTTAATGACTTCCAATTTTGCAGGTTCGTTGCTTAATGAAGTCTAATCGTTAGCATTTTGCTTACTTCTGAAGGGCTTATAAATTGAAACTTTGGGTCTAGTGTTGTTCATTGTATTTTCAGGAGTATACATTTCTTTTAGTACCTAGATGGCAGTAGATAAATGTGGATTATAAACCTGTACTGAATATATAATGTTGGTTGTGTTAGCATGAATATTCAGAAATTAAAAGCAATTTGATATGCTTTTGCAGAGTGTGTTGGATGGGTATAATGGGACAGTAATGGCTAAAGATGATGTGATTAAGGGTGGCATCATGGCTAGAGCATTGGAAGACATAATTGTTAATACATCTCCTGAGACTGACAGTGTGGAAATTTCCTATCTTCAGGTAATTGAAATCAACTCGTAACAATGAAAATTATGGTGAATGAGAATATTTTTGTTGTACTGTATCAAGTTTTTGTTAACTGAAAATCTCATTGTTCAATCAGTTGTACATGGAATCCATACAAGATTTGCTTGGTCATGAAAAGATAAAATCTCAATTGTTGAGGATGCAAAGACTGGACAAGTATTAGTACCTGGTGCCACTTCGGTTAAAATTCAGGATCTTCACCATTTCGAGCAGCTATTGCAAACTGGAGAAGCTAATCGTTATGCTGCTTTATATAATTTATTATAATTTGAACACAAGTAATTTTGTTCAAATAATCGATGAAGTAATTATATCCAATTGAGTTTGTATGGTGTTTTTTCCCAAGTAGTAGTGGTGGCTTCTATTTTTAATCCATTACTAATTATGGTCAAAGAAAATGTAAGAGCACTACAATGATATATATGATTTTTTCGATTACAGTTAGTTTTAATTTGCTTTTAGTTTCTGAAATGTCTTTCTGTATTCATCCGAACTACCTGATCTAGTTTAGTATAATAGTATGTACATGATAAACTAGATCAAAAGAACAAATTTGATAATAGGCCAGGCATGAAGCCTTTTTAATGGCCTACATATTAAATAGGCTTTTAAAAAGGCTTTAGGCCAGGCCAGGCCTATTGTAGGCTCAGGCTTGAGCCTAAAAAAAAGCCTATTACAGGCTCAGGCCCAGGCTCAGGCCTAAGATTTTTATAACAGGCTTAGGCCTATTTTTCTAAAGCCTGGCTCGGCCTGGCCTATTTCCACCCCTAGTCGTGACTTATGCCAAGTCCGGCCCATACCAGTGCCATACTGGCCCATACCGATACAATATTGACCCATATTGATACCAGGTCCACGACCCCTCCTGGTATCCGCGCTGCCCAACACTACAGCGCCCCTCACCAACTTCTCATCTAGCATCTAGAAACACCCAACAAATCCAAACAATGTTCAAACTTGTTACTAGTTACCGCTAGAACATCACCTTCACTATAATAAGAATCATCAGCATGTACCACGTCCGTAGCTTCCTGCTTCTTCAACTAGATTTGCTGGATTTTCCGCCCTCAAGGTTTTCAGAAGGCCCAGATATGCCAACAAATCCTTTCCTTTACTCTAGAACGTCATAACCCAAAATTCCCTATACCATCAAACTTTGATACCTCGAATTTTGTACTTGAACTGGCCATCTCAACAATGCTCTGATACCAATTTGTTGAGATTAACAAGCTAAGAACAAGAAAAATAATAATGGCAGAAAGGATAAAGAAGACAAGATTTACGTGGTTCGGCAATATGCCTACGTCCACGGGAGTGAAACAATACTCTTATTCATAATGATGGTGATAGTGGTGACACCACCCTTTAGGGATACAACCAATATATTTATAGGCATCCAATCCCTATACAATAGGTCTACCCGTTTCACTCCTACTCCTAGTATGAGACAACCACTTATTCCTAATCCATATATGAGACAAACTCAACAAAAGCAATTAAGCAAGCATTCTAAAAAGTTTAGCTCCGAGGTAACCCCTGCTAAGATGGTTAGGGATACACATTGTAATCTAGTTCAAATCCAATTCTCTTGGTTTGAGCCGATTAACTATGGACAACCTAGGCTGGTTTACTTTCTTGTGGTCCTTTACCAGCTAAGATCACAAGCAATCCTCGAATAATAGCTGTGTGTTTCCCTGGTCACCGAAAAAGCTCGGCTCCATTACATTATTATATTATTTCTGGATTACCTACTATACGTACCTCATCAATCCATAGGTAGTCATCAGCTGCATTATCCTGAGATTTGCACAATAATGTGTTTCCAGCCATTGCGGCTAAATGCAAAATGTTGTTGTTGTTATCGTCAAGAAGGAGAGTCATGATATCTTTATAGCCTGTTTTATTGCATATATAACTCACAACATTCTGTTGTCGGTATAACACAGCAACATGGAGGATAGTCTGCCCGCTTTTATTGCGCTCACAAAACAGATCAGGCTTACTCTCAAGAATCATGTCAAGAAACCCAACATTCCCCTCTTTTGCAGCGTAGTGAAGTATCTCATATTCATGCGTAATTACTTCTCTAAACTCATAATCAGCTAGGTTACGATACTCTTCCCAAATAATGCCAAGTAACTCTCCCGCTTCTGTCTTTGCTAAACGTTCTTCTTCAATTCCATTGTGCACTATAATTAAAAGCTAAGTAGTATAAATTCATATGTTGTATAATGCATGTATTTTTGAGACACCATTTAAATTAATTAAAGAGCTGAGTTATTTCCAAATTTAGTCCTGCCTCTAACTGTCAATCACTTCTAATTTTTGTCATTGACTTTTAAATCTACCAAATTTAGTTTTCGATTAATAAGTATTGAATCTTTTCCAATTTAATTTACTGTACCGTTAGTTTTTCCTAGCTAGTATGAATGATGAATCATTAACATTATTAAGGGTAAAAATTGGAAATTCATGACTATTGCTCCAATTGTATGTTTCTCCTACTTGGACAATAAAGTCTTAATATTCTTATTTTAGCAGCTCTATTTTTATTTATTTTTTTTTGAAAAAGCATCTCTAATTTAATCCTCAATACTAATAAATTAAAGGATTCACGACTAAATTAGTAAATTTGATAACTCTAAAAATTAATGACTAAAATTGAAAATAGTAATAGTGAGATGACTAAATTAAAAATTAAATACTTCCTCCGTCCCATTTTATCTATCTGGTTCGGTTAACGAGATTTCACTAAAGTTTTTTTCTAATCCAACTTTTCATAATATTAAGTTTACTATTAGTATACAAATTTTATATATTTAGAAACTACACTAAAAGTACTATTAAACACAAAAAAAATAAAAATAAAAATAAATAAAAAATACTAAAGAAAATAAACAAAGAAGAAAGAGTTGGTTTGACCAATAAATAGTAAGTATGACAGATAAAATGAGACAGAATATAAGAATCTTACAGAAACGCGTAGAGAAGAGTGCAGACGTTGAGCCAAAAAATCTTTGCCAAATTCCTGCTTCTTGTTTGTCACCACCGGTAGGTGCTATACGTTGTTTGTGAACTAACATATGCAAGAAGGATCGATTTCCTTTGAATTTAGTTAAGGCTAATGTTCTGTCCTCCTTTAAGATCTTTAATGCCACATCTGCAATTATATAGTCTTTATTTTGGGTAGTGAAGCTCGATCTAGAGCAGATGGATGGTTTTTTATTTACTACCTACTCCTAATAAGCACATTAAAGCAAACTAAAGAGATCATGTACAGGCCAAACACCTTATGCTCAGATGGCATGTAGTGACCTCTCTCATCGAGTCTCAGGAGACGTTGTTGACTCTTTGTGCGCCTCATTAGGTTGAGAAAAAGTATGTTTGAACAGATAATATAATGTAATAGAGTCTGTAGCTTTCAAAAAAAAAAGAGCCTGTACAGGCCAACCTCAACCAAGTTGGTCAGACCGGTGATTTAGTAATTACTCCGTATAATTCAATAGAGTAACCTATTGGCCTTCTTGTTTGAGATTGTCATCAGCTATAGCTAATTTAAGTTGATCAACTAGAGTCACAAAATATTTTCTTCGTCACTCAAAAAAAAACATGTAGATAGCATACCATGCATGTGGTTATAAATAGTAATTTTGAGAAGCTTAATGCGTTCCTGGCGCTCCAAGTACTCCTCCAAAGGTTTGACAGTGTAGAGGTAAGAAACCATATCCTTATGTCGTTGCAAAGCCGCCTGATGGATAGGGGTGATCTCACTGTACGACCGGATTCTTAGCAGCCTTTGATTCTTTTCTATCATACACTTAGCGTTTTCCACAACTCCAGATACAACCGCATTATAGAATGCAGTACATCCATAGTCATTTTTCTCTTCCAAATCTTCACTTGACTTTAGCATCTCCACTACCTTCCTTACAAATAATTTGTTTCCTCCCAAGGCTGCAACGTGAAGAACCGTGTCCTTTCTTGTTGTAATGCTATAACGAACGTAATTTGGTGTCTCACGTAGAATATCTTCTGCAGTTTTCCAGTCCCCATTTATGGCAGCGTGATACAGGTCTTTGCATTTTGCTGGAATAAAATCATTGTATTGTTAATTAGTAGATCGGAGATCCAAAATAATATTCATAAGTTTTCATGCATTATATGTAATTGTTTGGAGTTATATATATATAATTACCTTTTTGAAGATGAAGTTGTTGACGATAATGAAACAGAGGAAGAGGACGTGGAGGAAGGCGAGAAGGAGCAGGAGGAGAAGGTGGAGAAGGAGGAGAAGGTGGAGGATTTTCAACATCCATGTTGAAAACGTAGAATACGTACGTGTTAATTGAAATCTTCTTCACCAATTCTCACTGCAATTGTATGTCCATTTATCTAAACATCAAACTATATATCAAAGAAAGAAAACAATAAACGCCAATTATATATATATATATATATATATATATATATATATATATATATATATAGTGAGAAACTTAGCTTGTACCATCTAAATTTGTTTTATGCACAACTTGCACCACGTGCGTGATTAGATTTTATAGATGAGGGCATTCTAATTTTCTAATATATATCCATTGCTACCTCAGTTTACACCAGGTTTATTTAGCCGAATGAATTTTGAGGGAATAGAAATACTATTCTAGAGGGGATGTATAGTAATAGGTGATTAAGGAATAGAATAGAAATTATATTTTATTGTTTGGTTTTGTGAAATAGATTTTAGGAATGTTATTTCAGTGATTGGTTATTTAAGGAATATAATAGAATATATGTGTAAAAGACATAACTTTCCTTATATAAATATATAATAATAATAATAATAATAATAATAATAATATTATTATTATTATTATTATTATTATTATGATTTTTGTCCCTTTCTACAAACAAATCAGAATGTGGTTGTTTCACGACAAGGCGATGATGATGGAGGCAACTGTACATCGGAAGGTATACACGTTGTCCCGGTCAGCAATTAAGCGTCTACAGGCTAGTGACGGTCTTTCGAAAGCATCTAAAATCCTCATCTTGCCGTCTGATGATCATCACAATCAGCTATCTAAAGATCGTACGACAAGAGAGGCGTTTCGCAGAAACCCTACGTCTTCATCTCCCGTTCCTTTGCCGGCAATCCAACCGGCGGATCAACAATCAGGTGGCTGGGATGGAGTCAGGGAGGTGTCTAGGTCGTTCGCCACTGATCGGAGGTCATCTGCGGTTTCCGACAATCTAGACGAACCTTCGTCAATGGCGACTTTGTCGGGACAGGGCCGTAGCATATATGAATGATCGGAGGGCTTGGTTGGTGCTAGATTTGCATTTCATTCTCTTTGGTGCTAGATTTGCACTTAATTCTCTTTGGAAAGATGCCAGGAAAGCTGATTCGTCCAAATGTAACATTTGTCTGACGATATATTTCCTAGCATCATACACTGTTCATTTTGATCATAAACTTTGCAACTGTCTTTGGAGAATTTTACTTGAAGATTGTCATCACATAGTTGTCTAATGCTAATTAGATTTGCTTTATGTCCTTTTACCAAGAAGACTTGACTGAGTCTTGGTAAACCAAGTACATTTAGAGTCCCACTTCCAATGATTTGACCCTTTCTTCCATCTCCAAATGTCACATGTCCTCCTTCTTTTGGTTGAATATTACTGAGGTGTTCTGGTTTCCCTGTCATGTAACGTGAGCATCCGTTGTCAAAATACCATATTTCTGTATTCCTTTCTGTTCTGGAGGTAAGAGCAACTGTTTGTGGTTGGTATTTTCTGACCTATATTTTTCTGCTCCTTGTTTGCCTTCTCATGAGGTGATTTTGTCTAAGCCAGCAGTATGCTTTAATATAACCAGGTTTGTGACAGTAATAGCATCTAACCCTTCGATCTTGTAAGTGGTGTTGCAACATCTCTGGGTTTTCTGTATGTCTATTATCAGTGTTTTTTCTGTTTTTTGCAAATTTTCTTCAGTGTATTTCTGTTTTTTCTGTTTGATTGCTGCAGTGTATATGCTTCGAATAGTTCTTGTATGTCCGCTTGAGAGGTATTTTCCTCTTCGTGCCTGATAGTGAAAGCAACAAAGTTGGAATTTTCATTCTCACTGTTGGAGTCGTCACTAAGTGTTGTGATATAGGTTCTATTCTTCCTTTTCAGGTATGTTGGATATTCTTATGGGATGTGTCCGTACCCTTTGCATTCGAAGCATTGTATCCCTTTGGTATTTTGAGGATTTTTTTTTGTGTGTTTTCAAATGTGCGTGACTGAGAATTCGAGTTGTGTCCGTTATTATTTGAGAAGTTCTTATTTTTATTCCTAAATTTGTTGAATTTTTTAACCACTTTATTGAAATTCTTGGTGAGCAACGCGATAGATTCCTCCATGCTTTGTGTGTCATCATCTGAATCTACATTTTGTTTTGTTTGAAGAGCTAATCCTTTATTTGACACGTTTGGTTTCCTTGTAGCATCTCAAGTTCGTATGTTTGAAGATTTTCCATTAGATCACTGAGTTTGTATGTGTCTAGGTTTGTGTTTTCCTGAATGGCTGTGACTTTCATGAGAAACTTTTCGGGCAGTGATCTGAGTACCTTCTTAACCAATTTTGGTTCGGGAAAAGGTTCTCCTAGATTGTATGCGACTTCGGCTATATCTAGGATTTTTGCATTGAATTGTGTGATGTTTTCGTCTTCTTCCATCTTTAGAGTTTCGAATTGTGTGTGAATCATCTGCAATTTTGATTGTTTGACAATGGTGTTGCCTTCGTGATGATTACATAAGATTTCCTAGGTTGTTTTGGTTATTTCAGTGTTAGATATCAATTTGAATGTTTCTTCACTTACTGCCCCATATATAGAGTTCATGGCTTTTAAATTGTAGTTAGCTTCTTTGATTTCTTCCTCAGATCATTCCTTGTTCAGTTTCTTTTGAGACCACGGTTAAAAATCGTTGTCTATTTTACAATAGACAACAATTTGAAACTGTTGTCTTTGCTACAAAAGACAATAGTTTATCGGCGTGACTTTTAACAACAGCGATTTCAACAACACACAATAAACAACAGTTTATAACTGTTGTCTTTTAAAGAAAAGACAACAGTTAAAAAACCGTTGTCTATGTGCATCACTTATAACAACACCGGTTTCAACAACATTGAATAGACAACGGGTCAAAAACCGTTGTCGTTGATAGAAAAGACAACGGTTTATAACTGTTGTCTATGTGTGTGACTTTTAACAACACCGGTTTCAACAACATTGAATAGACAACGGGTCAAAAACCATTGTCGTTGATAGAAAAGACAACGGTTTATAGCCGTTGTCTATGTGTGTGACTTTTAACAACACCGGTTTCAACAACACTTAATACACAACGGTTAAAAAACCGTTGTCGTTTATAGAAAAGACAACGGTTAAAAACCGTTGTCTATGTGTTTGACTTTTAACAACACCGGTTTCAACAACACTTAATAGACAACGGTTCGAAAACCGTTGTCGTTTCAAGAAAAGACAACGGTTAAAAACTGTTGTCTATGTGTGTGACTTTTAACAACACCGGTTTCAACAACACTTAATAGACAACGGTTCGGAAACCGTTGTTGTTTCAAGAAAAGACAACGGTTTTTAACCGTTGTCTATGTGCGTGACTTTTAACAACACCGGTTTCAAAAACACTTAATAGACAACGGTTCAAAAACCGTTGTCGTTTCAAGAAAAAGACAACGATTTTTAACCGTTGTCTATGTGCGTGACTTTTAACAACACCGGTTTCAACAACACTTAATAGACAACGGTTAGAAAACCGTTATCGTTTCTAGAAAAGACAACGGTTTAAAACCGTTGTCTATGTGCGTGACTTTTAACAACACTGATTTCAACAACACTTAATAGACAACGGTTGAAAAACCGTTGTCGTTTCTAGAAAAGACAGCGGTTAAAATCCGTTGTCTATGCGTGTGACCTACAACAACACCGGCTTCAACAACAGAAGTTTTACCCTACGACAACGGTTATTAACCGTTGTCTATGTGCATTTTTTTCTTGTAGTGTTTCATTAGTAGGTGGTTTCCATCCTTCTTCTACAGCTCTCCACACTCTCTCACCTTGAGACATAATGCAAACTCTCATTCTAGTCTTCCAATAGGAATAGTACAATTCAGGGTTGGATGTCTGTTATTAGATAAGTCTTCTCTGGGAAAATCCATTGTGTCGTTCCTCTGAATGGTGTAGGATCCTGCTAGTAATTTTAGCAATCTGGCCACTCTGATACTTGAAGAATTTAAGATCGACACAGTGATGTTAGAACGTTAGATAGGATCGACACAGTGGTGTTAGAACGTTAGATGTAACACAGAGAAATTTTAACGCAGTTCGGGCAAAACACCCTAATCTGCGAGGCACTTCTCGTATTGAGAATTAGCCTAAATCCACATGACCTCCTACGTGGGAGAGGTCACTACATGTCATCTGAGCACAAGGTTCTTGACACTTTTTCGAGTATTTAACAACATATATGTGTATATAAATTAAAATTCCATATTTAATGCATGAACAATGACTTTTTTTTTTCATTTTTTTCTCTTTTATTTTTGATTCCATTTCAAAAGTAGATGAGTAAAAGGGTAATTAGTTTTGTAATTACTAAAGGATTTGATTCCAATAGTAAGATAATGAGAATCAAATCTCATAACACGGTGCAAAAGTCCCTAACCAAACAACCCCTTAATTTTCATTATAAAGATAAGTCAAGTTTTTTTTTTTTTTTTTTTAGTATAGAGATAAGTCAAGTTTAATTATTCACCTCCTACATATATTTTGGGATGGAGGAGTAACATTTAAAAAAAAAAAAAAAAAAAAAAAAAAAAAAAAAAAAAAAAAAAAAAAACTACGAATTGATTTTTAACTTTTTTGCTGCTGATCGATGACGTAGAGTTGAACACTTACATATTTTTCTTCTTTGTTGTTTGTGTGTGTGTTTTTAAAAAAAATTATTTGTGGTTTTATTCATTATTATATGCTTTTTCGTCTAATGTCATCCGGGTTGGACTCCCATATGAGAGGTTGTGAGTTTAAGTCTTATTGGAGGCAAAGTTGAGAAAGTAGTTATGAATAGATACTATATTTTAATAGAGTTAGTAGCATTCAAAAAAATATGTCTTTTCGTTTTCTTTATTTTCTCTATTTGCTAGGACTATAGTAATCAATTATTTATGTAAGCACATTAACCCCTCAATTATTCTAAAAGTGGTTGTTTTCTCTCTTGATATATTAAATTGACACTTTTACCCTTAAAGTAAACATTTTATTTATTTTTCATCAACAACAAATTATTCCTTATACGTAGGGATGACCACGGTTCAGTTTGAACTGAACCGGACACTATATCAATCGAATTGAAAGTTTGCGGTTATGATTCAGATCTAGAACTCAATATTTAGATTTCAGTTTATTAAAATTATGAATCGAAAAAACTGGATCATGAACCGTGAACCGGCGATTCTGGATCCGGTTTGTGATTTTGAACCGTCTTTATTATTTTTTTTTTTTGAAAGGAGCCTGTACGGCATTTATTGAAAATATGCAGAAATAGATGCTGGCGGATCATAATCCGAGTACATACTAGTTGTCTGAGTAAAAGCAGTAGATGCTAAAGTATGAGCTAAATAATTATCTAGTCTAGGAACATACTGAAGTAAACAATAATCAAAAGACGACATAATAGTCCTGCAACTATCAACGGCATATCCCAAGTACGATCTTGACGAGTGCGTCGTAGATGATAGGTATTGTTGTAGTACCAAACAATCCGTGAAGAGGTCGATAGATTGTATTCCGCGGTTTCTTAGCCACGACAAAACTTCCTTGCATGCATTGGCTTCCGCCATTAGTGGTGAGAAACAATTTATCATTGGGGCAGTCATAGCCGAAATATAATGTCCTTGCCAATTTAGAATAATAGCTCCTACCGCTGCTTTGTTCGTGTGTGGGTCGTATGCCGCATCGAAGTAACATTGATTCCTTATATGTGGTGTGGGTTGGGAGTCCATAATCGGCGCTGGCAGCTCTGCAGTAATAACGCGATTTGCCGTGGGGTTCGGCGTAGCTACGTGGCTGTCGACCACGGTGGCAGTCCGGTTGGACGATGCTGCCACAGTGGCAGTCCGGCTGGGTGCCGCTGAGGAAGTGGCCAGTACTTGCAGTCCAGGATGGGCTTGTTTCCAAGAATTCACAGCTGATGATGCCATTGCAATTATTTTCTGAGGCCTGGGTAAGACTGCCTCCCATACAGCCCCATTCCTTGCCCGCCAAATATAGTATAAGAGTGCCACTGCATAAATAATTCCATCATTATCTAAAGTATTCATCAAATCATTAAACCAATCACTGAAAATATTTGTGACACTATTTGGGATTGGAAGGTGGAATTGTGCCCAAATGTTTGTCGAATAATCACATGTGATCAACGAATGCACAATATCTTCATGCCCAATTCCACACATGGCACATGTTGGATCAATATCAACTCTCTTTATAAGTAAATTCTTCGTAGTGGGCAAAATATCATGTAAAGCTCTCCACATAAATGTTTTCCACCTTGGGGGGGCTTTAAGCTTCCATAATACTTTCCATTTATCAAAGGTCCCAACCGTTTGAGTGTAGTTACCCACGATTGTTCTATAACCATTTTTCACCGAATATTCACCTTTTGGGTCCCCATACCAATACCACAAATCCTCATAATCTGGTGACACAGGTATTTTTAGAACTTGCTCTACATCCCCAGGATCCAAAATATCAGCTAGTATCTCTTGGTCCCAGGTACCTGTCTGTTGGTCCATCAGTCCCATCACCTTTGCCTGTGCCAATTGGGGTGGTTTTTCTGTTACAATTTTCGGGTGACTCATATCCTGTAACCATGGGTGTTCCCAAATCAAAGTTGATTTGCCATCCCCAATCCTGCGCCTAACCCCTCCACAAATTAAATCCTGTGCTGCCAAAATACTTCGCCAACAAAAACTTGGGTTATTCCCCAAGCATGCTTCATAGAAAGAATTGGTGGGATAGTACCTGGCCTTATACACTCTTGAGACCAACGAATGAGGCTGTGTCAGAAAGTGCCACGCTTGCTTGCCCAACATTGCAAGGTTAAAGGCACGTAGCTCTTTGAACCCCAATCCTCCATATTCCTTTGGGATACACAGTTTATCCCAAGCTTTCCAATGAATACCCTGGTCATCTCTCGCTCTCCACCAGTATCGATTCATGGTTCGTTCAATGGCAGTACACAGAGTCATAGGGAGTAGAAAAACGCTCATTGAAAAGGTAGGCATAGACTGAGCCACACTTTTCAATAAAACTTCCTTTCCTGCCTGTGACAAAAGTTTCTTATTCCACGAGTTAATCCTCTGCCTTATCTTATCTTCAATATATGAAAATGCTACCTTTCTATTCCTGCCCACAAATGATGGAAGCCCCAAGTATTTTCCAAAATTCTGAGCCTGCACTACTCCCAACATATCAGCAATCTCCTCTCTTATTTCAGCACGAGTATTCTTGCTATAACAAATGTTTGATTTGTGATAGTTAACTGCCTGGCCAGACATTTTTTCATATTCCGACAAACACCGTTTTACCACACCGGCCTCTTGAGTATTTGCTTTGAAAAAAAAGCAGACTATCATCAGCAAAGAATAGATGAGTAATTGAGGGAGCTCCTCTTGCCACTCTACATCCATGTATCTCCCCTTTTGCCTGTGCCTGTTGTAATAATATTGAAAGTCCCTCAGCACAAATAATAAACAAATAAGGTGAGAGGGGATCACCTTGCCTTAAACCACGAGTCGGGGTTATTTCATCAGTCTTCGAACCGTTTACCATTACACTGTAAGATACAGTGGTTACACACATCATCAGTAACTCTATCCATCTTTCATCAAATCCCAGTGCCCTTAGCATCCTTTCCAAAAAAGCCCATTCCATACGGTCATAAGCCTTCGCCATATCTAGCTTTAAAGCTCCCCAACCTGTTAGCCCACACTGCTTCCTGTTCAAAAAATGGCCAACTTCCGCAGCTATCAAGATATTATCTGTAATTAGTCTTCCAGATATAAATGCACTCTGGGATTCTGATATAATACTCTCCATTAATGGTTTCATCCTGGCTGTAATTACCTTTGCCATAACTCTGTAAACGACATTACTCAAAGCAATTGGTCTATAATCAGAAACCATTTCCGGGGTTTTCTTCTTGGGAATCAAGATAATATTCGTTTCATTTAACTTATCAGGCATTGAGCAAGTATTCAAACAATTCAGAATATAAGAGGAAACATCAGTACCCACTACATCGCAAAAGTGCTGATAAAAACCAGGGTTCATACCATCCGGCCCTGGTGCTTTATCAGGATACATCGAAAACAATGCAGTTTTAACCTCCTTTTCTTCAAAGGGGCGCAGTAAATTCTCATTCTGTATGCCTGTCACACGTGAGTGTATACTCCCAAAGAACTCATCATCAATAGCAGGAGTACTCGAGTTAAAAATTCCACGATAATAATCCATGATTACATTTGTCATGGCATCCCCCTCAATCCAATCCCCATCAGTATTCATAATTTTAGTAATAGCATTCTTTTTCTTTCGATGAGAAGCATACCTGTGATAAAATCTGGTGTTTGAATCCGCATCCTTGAGCCAATGCTGTTTGGCCCTCTGCCTCCAGTACGTATCCTCTTGTAGCTCAACATGAGCCAAACATTCATCTAGTCTCCGAAATTCAGCTAGGGATGTTGAATCTGTACATCCCCTTAGGCGCATTTGTTCCTTTCGTAATTTCATTATTTTTTCGCCAAACTTATGGAATCGGTCTCCACCCCAGCGTGTTAACCGATCACCACATAGAGCAACACACTCCTGCAACCCCCTGACTCTTCCCTCGCCCCATGATTTCTCCACCACCTCCCTACACCCCTCATCATGTAGCCATGCCATCTCAAAACGAAAACCCTTTCTTCGAACACCCGTCCTTCCCCGAAGATTGAGAATCCCAAGGAAAAGGAAGGAATGATCTGATTTTCGGGTTAATATATTCTGTACATTTGCATCAATCACCAAGTCTCTCCAGGTTTGAGTAGCCAAAACCTTATCTAGTCTTTCCTCTATCCAGTTCGGTGTGCCTTTACCTTTTTCCCAAGTGTAGGGATATCCAGACATTGGCAACTGCGTCAAACCACACTCTTCAATTGTTCCTCCAAACCCCCGTAGCAAACTGTCTGGATGGGGATTTCCTCCCCGTTTCTCATACTGATATAAGAGATCGTTAAAATCTCCAATAATCACCCATGGCAGATCCGATCTACTAGCCAACGATCGAATAAGGTCCCACGACTCCCTTCTCTGCGGACGCTTCGAGAAGCCATAAAACCCAGTCATCCTCCACTTAGCAAACCCTGGCACACTCACCTCCACATCTATGTGATTATTTGAATAACCCATTATTCTTGCAATATCATTCGTTCTCCACAACAATGCCAGTCCTCCACTCAATCCAGAATTATCCACATTAAAAAGGCCTTCGAAACCCAGCTTAATCCGAAGTCGCTCTGCATGATCTCGGTTAACCTTGGTTTCTATCAGAAATACAAAATCGGGTTTCTTGCGGGACACTACGTCCTCAATCTCCCGAACTGTCCGTGGATTACCCAAGCCACGGCAGTTCCAGCTCAATGTACTCATTGGGTCGGGCGGGTCTGCACCGCAGCACCCGCCATCTACAAGTTTTTTTGAACATCGGACATTGCTATATCCTCTCCCATCACCACTCCCTCCCTCACCCGATTTCCCCCACCACCCTCAATCCCAGAATTTGCCAAACGTGAGTTGCCTGGCTCAATATTCACCCCCACTTCCACTCCACCACCAACCTCCCCATCGACTCTACGCCTCTTCGGGTCCACCCTAACTCCCTCTTCCTCCCCCATTACCCCCTTCTCTCTCGCCATCCCCTCCTGATCATCACCATTCTCCCTCACGTCATTACCCACCGCAACCCTCCCTCTCACTCCAGCAGTAGCCAGCCCACTCATGACTACCGTACCGTGTCCGTAACCCCCTACACCAAACCCAATTTCTTTCCTTCGTTCTTGCCCCATTTTAAACCATTTATCACCCAATGTCTTGGCCGGATTATTACCGCCCGCTCTCATAGCCGCACCAAATAAATATTGATCCGGTGTTAATAACGAACGACGAGCAGCTAAACAGAATTTATCAGTATGCCCCATCACACCACAAAAAAAGCAGAACATATGCAACCGTTCGTACTTGAAATTTACCCAGACCCACGTTCCATCCCTCATAATCATCTTCATGCGTCGTTTCAACGGGACCGAAACATCATGTGTTATACGTATTCGATAGAATGAAGTCCACGACCTTTCAAAATTACGTTCATCACAACGTAAAAACACTCCCGCAAAATCCCCGATCCGCTCAAGCACTTTTACAGTTCGGTATCCCAATGGAATATCATAAACCTGCAGCCAGAAATCCACCGTGTTGAGTACTACCTGCGTCGGATCTTCCCCATCATTCAGCACCTGGCAAAGAAACGTTGCGTTTTCAAACGCCCAAGGACCTTCCTCCAACACCCGACGCAAGTCCGTCTCGTCAAAGAATGTAAAGAGATATAAGTTCGGACTAACATCCGTAATCTCAATTCCCATCAATGGCCGCCATGCCGAGGCCATAACCCGTTTCATCACCTCCACCTTCAGAATTCGGTCAGTTAGGAATCTGCCGACTAACGTCCATGTGTGACGTTCTTGTTGTGGAACCGCAATCGTATCTCCTTCGTCCTCAAACCGTACGCCCAGTTCCTCGTCATCCAGGCTCATTCCCGCAGTCGATGCAGTGCTGTCTCTTACATCCATGGCTTTTTCGCCGGTGTTCGACCGGACTAACGCAGCAAGAAAACCGTCGGAACCCTAGATCTCAGGGGGGTAGGGAGGAAACCCTAGTTTTCAGGGAGAGCTTCAGTTATTAATTAAACAAGACGAATATATAAAAAATTATGTATCACATGCATGCCTGTGGATCTTCATCAAATTAGACAGTTAATGTTTTGAAAGGCAAAACTAAATGAACGTGCAGGGAAAATATTGGAACAATTAACAATACCACATTATCATATATTTTATACTCCGTAACATGTTGGAACAATTTGGGCTTATGGCGTCCCTTGTAAGGCTTCGTGCCTCTTTTTGGTGTGGTATAAAGTTCTTGTTAAAAAAAAAAGAAAAAAAAAAAAAAAAAAAAAAAAAAAAAAACTATGTAGGAACTAGGAAGTTGGAACATCCGGACTCCCGAGCTAACAACAAAGAAACCGTTATGCTAGAGTAGAGGTGTCAAACGGGTCAGTTTGAGCTGACCTGATCCAGTCCGACACTAACATGTTACATGTTTATTATTATTATTATTATTATTATTATTATTATTATTATTATTTTGGATAGAGCTGTCTCGATCCAATTAAAGAAAAAAAATAAAAATTAAAGCTAATTCTATCTGGTTCATAGGCCTAAAAGTAAAAAATAAAAAATATTAAAAATTATATATCGACTAATTTAAGATATGTATTCCTTCTAAATTAGTTTTACAAAATTCACATATTTAGAAAATATCTTCCAGTTAAAAATTTTAAGAAGACATTTTTTTTATCAAATTGGACCTTTTTTCGATTGACCAAAATGATAATTTTCTTTTAATTTTATTTTCTTTTAGTTGTAAAATACAAAAAGAATTCAAAAAATGACTTTCCAAATGTTTCTAAACAGACCCTTAAAAAGGGATCTTAGAGCAATTTGATCTTCTATCATAGAAAGGGAATCCCAAGTGTTCAAAAATTGACCGTGTGCTACTCCGTATAAATTACGGTGATTGCCCAATGATTTATCACGAGAGCTTGATTATAGCTCGGATCTGAGCTTTCAGCTTGAAATAATATTGAGTTAATACCCAAAATCGTCCTCGACTATAGTGGTTTTTCTCAATTTCGTCCTAAACGACTTTGGTGACCTAATATCGTCCCAGACTTTTGTGTTTCGCTCAATTGGGAAGAATTAAGGGCCGTCACTATGGCGAAGATGGCTCGACCGGCGGAGGACATATTTCTTAGCTACACTACAAGATTGACATAGATGCTTGAAAGTTTCAACCCACAGACAACCCTTAGACTATTGCCCCCCTCCCCCCACCCACCCACCCACCCACCCATCCTGTGAAGGTTTACTTTCCCGAGTCGTCGCCTTGCTGAACCTCGGGAAAGTGAGGGACTAGTAATAAATACTCCTGAGCAGGGTACCCAATCAGTAGCATGTCTCAGTGCTCAAAGTTTGCAGCTTGACCATGCTACCGAGAAGATTGGAGGGCCTTAGCAGCCAGGTTAGGCGTTGGATCTGTTTGGGCTAGGCCGGCGTAGGCTGTTGGGTTGGTTTGCCGGACCGGGTGCCGTGCCCAAAGGCGGTTAGAGAAGATTGTCAAGGAATTTCATGTAGATTATGGGCGAGATTTCTCTTTTTAGTATTAGAAAATAACTATGACAGTTTAGTAAGCTTTCCTAAGAACAAATTTGTTAACTCTTTTTTTTCCTTTCCAAGGCATGTAAATCTTGTAGAAATAGCCCTAGAGACACATTGAAAGAGGTTCAGAATCCGATTCTCTTGCAATTACTCCGTCAATTTTCACTCCATCTCTTTCCCTTAAATTGTTTTACGGTTGTGTTGGTCCGCTGTCTGACCACCTTGTGACCATAAATCCAACACATTGCATATATATAATGTAAAACACTATTATAAATTAAAGCACAAGATCAAAGGAGCTTATAAATTTATTTAATAAAAACCTAAATCTTTTTTTTTTTTTTAAGGAATTGAAGAAAAACCCTCAAATTCAATCCTATCTCGTAAATATCTCAACAACATAATTATCCTGGAAAGCAATCGAAGTGAAACTAGTAACGCAACACCGACGCAATAGTGTCAAACCAAAGCTTTGAATTTAGCAACAAAAACAACGCAACCGGTACACCCGCAAACGCAGCGATCAGACTTGTCTGCCATGCCTTCCCATACACCAGAAAGAAGGCGGCCGTGAAAGCAACCAGCATCCCACCTATCGAAACACACAGTGCCGCCAGTCCAAACAACAATCTACGCAGTGCCACACGAAAGTTATCTTCTGTGTAACGCAAAATCAGGATGGACAAGAATGTTACAATTGACAGCATCGAGCTGATCATCGCCACCACATCCGATATTGTGAAAATGCTAAAAGTTGTTTGTGCTATGAATATCGGAGTTCCTGTGCCGTCTTCGTTGCCGCCCGGTAAGGTGAAGGCGGCGGCAAATGCAACTGTGGCGATTAGCGTCGCCACCAGCATGCATGAGTTTGCAGTGTCTCTAATGGACTTTTCACCCTCTATCTTTAACACCATGTGCTCTTTCGAAAACAATTGCTTTGCGGTTTTGTCATCGTTATTTCTCATGTTGTGAAGTGATGATGGCACAATCTTCTCAACCTCCTGGCATCCATAGCATGGACAATAATAACTATGAAATTAAAGATGCATTTACTGAGGAAAATTGAAACAAAGCAAAGTAAGCCTTAAACTTTTAATTGAAAGATGTTGTTCTTACATTAAACCATGAGATCTCTCTTTCAAATTGAAGGGCAGCTGTGGATAGTTGCAGAAGTGATTGTGGCATAATCTTCTCTTCCTCCCGTTTGCCCAACATAATAAGTAGTTGCTATTTACGGAGTAATAGATGGAATTTAGAATAATAATAGTATATAATTATATTCTTGGTTGATTTAGAAAACAAAAACGGTACACTTTGCACCATACCTGAAGCAATAATGAGTGATCGTGATCTTGATCTTGAGAAGGGGTGGTGCGGTTTGGCAATCCCAGAGTGGCTGCCAAATGCAAAACGTTGTTGCGGTCATCATCTTCGAGGAGAATGATGAAATCTTTGTAACCTTGCATGTTGCATATAAGATGGACGACTTTCTTCTGTCGATATAACACAGCAACATGGAGAATGGTCTGTCCTTTTTTATTCAGCTCCCACAAGAGGTCTGGGTTGCTATTAAGAATAATATATAGAAACTCAACATTCCCCTCTCTTGCAGCATAGTGAAGTATCTCTTTACGCCTGATTAGCTCCAGAAACTCACCATCGCTTAAGGATGTACACTCTAACCAAATCTTTTCAAATAGCTTTCTGCCTTGCTCCTTGACCAAACACTTTTCTTTCATCCAATTTGAGACTATATATAATAAAAACACAAGCTTTAATTTTTACAATAATCCATGCATAATCCATTTCATTACATATTTAATTGGAATAAGGATCAAATAGGCCACTGAACTGCACACCAAAATGCAATTAGGCCATCGAACTCAAAAACAATGCAATTGGGTCCCTGAACTACACAAAATCATGCAATTAGGTTCAAAATGACTTGTTTACCTGAAATGCAGGTTACCTATTTTAAAAATAATTTATAAATATTTTTTAAAATAAAATAATTAATTAAAATTATATAATTTAAAAAAAAAAAAAAAAAAAAACGAAAACTAAAACTGTCTTTCGTCTCCATGGCCGGAGACGAAAGCTTCGTCTCCCTGGCCATGGAGACGAAGGCTTTGTTTCCATGGCCGGAGACGAAGCTTTCGTCTCCCTGGCCTAGGAGACGAAGCTTCGTCTCCCTGGCCATGGAGACGAAGGCTTCGTTTCCATGGCCGGAGACGAAGAGCTTCGTCTCCGGCCATGGAGACGAAGCTGCCGGAGACGATTCGTCTCCGGCAGTTCTAGTTTTTTTTTTTTTTAATTATAAATTAATTATTTTATTTTAAATTATATTTAAAATTTATTTTTAAAATTGATAACCGCCATGTCAGCACAATTTCAGGTCAACAGGTCATTTTGGACCTAATTGCATGAGTTTGTGTAGTTTAGGGATCCAATTGCATTATTTTTGAGTTCGATGACCTAATTGTACTTTAGTGTGCAGTTCAGTGGCCTATTTGACCCTTATTCCTATTTAATTTGATCCTAATATAAGTTATACCACAATGATATGATTCCCCTTTTATCAAACATGTAAAAAAAAATAATAATAAATAAATAAAAAGATTATTTGAACTATATATGCTGGCCTTACAAAGTGTGGGAAGCACATTAGAAGTTGCAAGAAGAAATGTTTCCATAATTCCTTCTCGGAGGCTCTCCTCAATACGCTTTCGAGCTAAAACGTCCAACAGTATTTGATTCCGATCTAACGTTGTCAGGGTCAAAGGTGTATATTGTGTTAACATCGTCGTTGCCACGTCTGCATTACAGGAAAACCAAGAAAGCAAAAACAAATTAAGAAGATGTGTTAGGATCAAGTGCTTACCACTCACATGCCCCTATCCAACAATCCCCCAACCACCTCTTCTATCGGCCCTGCCCAACAATTTACCCTTATCAAATTCGTGATTTAGCTCTGATACCATTTGTTAGTATCAAGCGCTTACCCCTCAAGCCAAAAGCTATAGCTAGTGGCAAATTATGCCATGGAAACTTGCCCACCTTGCAAGGTGGACACGATTCCAGACTCATAATTTTTCTAATTAAAAAAAAAAAGTATTGTTCACTTGTCGTTAATAGCGTTTTTCTCTTCACAATCGCATTGTTTCGTCTTCAGTATGAATCTACAGTGTAGAAATTATAAATCTAAAGTATAAAAATTATGAATCTACAGTATTAGGTCTGTGAACATGTGATAGAGCTATATGTTCATAATTTTATAAATATATGTTCATAATTATAGAGCTATATGTTCATAATTTTTTATATTCCCAATTGTTGAACTCTGTATTCACAAATCACAGAACTATATGTTCATAATTTGATAACTATACAGTTTAGAAATTATGAATCTACAGTACAGATATTATGAATCTGCAGTATATAAATTACGAATCTATGGTATAGAAATTATGAATCCACAATTTAAAAATTATGAATTTACACTTTGTAAGGTGGGCACGGTTCCACAGCATAACGTTCCATAGCTAGTACGGAAGACACAACTGAATTATTTTGTTACTTATAGTCCGCTATCATATTGTTTGAGACAGGCCCTGTGCTGGACTTGACCATTAAAACTTTACCCACCTCGGTCCAACAATCCCCAGTAACCAAGTACTAGACATGACCCCTTTACCGGCCTTGCCCAACAAGATGAGATAGCAAATATGATGTTAATTCAAAACAAATGTAATGCCGAAGACGTACCGTACATATTGTTCAGAATAGTGGCTTCCAAGAGCCAAATGATCTCCCAGTCTCCCAACTCGGAGAAGTCCGTGATGTCACAGAGGTATGCAACCATGGATTTATGCCCCATCACAACTGCGTGATGGATTGGCGTTTCACCCTTCTCATCCCGGATATTCCATAATTTCCCGTTCTTCTCGCTCATCACCCTAGCATTTTCTACCACTCCCGACATGGCTGCGTAACTAAAAGCTGTGCATCCCACATCATTCTTCACTTCCAAGTCTTCTGGTTCCAAAACGTGGACGAGCCGCCGCAGAAATTCTGTTCTTTTCGCCGCTGTGGCCAGGTGAAGCACTGTTTCTCCTTTTTTCGTAATCCTTTCGCGACAGTAATTCCGATTGCTTTTGAGAATTCGTTCGGCGGTGTTCCAGTCACCTTGAAGAGCCGCACGTTGGATCTGGAAATCCAGCGTGCGTGTTCTGTGACCTGAAAACAATAAAAAATATATATATATTCAAACTCCCTTTAAGCCCTTTAGCTAAAGCATCTGTTGGGTTGGCGTAACCTCAGTCAAGTTAGTAGACTTGAGGTTCCAAGTTTTGATTGTCTTAGTTTGAATCGATCAGCTACGACAACCTAGCTAAACTAGTTAACCTCTTTGTAGTCCTTTAAAATCACAAGGCCAGCTTTTTTCAGTGCAAACTCTCAGTAGTGGTCGCGGGTTTCCTCCTCACTTAAAAAAATAAATTCTAAGGTATCAATTTACACCAATGCGGACATTGCTATTACCAGCATGAAGTGGATTCTGAACATCAAAGTGAAAACTGCAACATGTTAATCTCTTCCCTGTATTACTTAAACTTGACATGGGAGAGCTTTGATCGATCTCTGAAAATAAAATAAATTAAAGAAGCTAAGGGGCGAGCTAAACGATACATATAAGTGAAGAGATCAATTGCAACTTAATACTGTAATTAACATATACATAATTGTTGTAAGAGTGAGACATACCCTGTGAAAGTTCCCCTGGCCTGCTGGTAATATGTAATAATTCTCAGATCAATGTTCTGCGTTCTGATCAAGTTCCTCTTGGAAAGAATATATATATATAAACTAGGGAATTTTAACAACCATCTAACTTTTAAATAATTTTTACAATTTTTAATCAAATATCATCTGAGTTTTAACAACTATCTAACTTTAAAAAAAAAAAAATTAAAATTTTTAATCAAATATCATCTGACTTTTAACAACTTCCTAAGAGTTTAATTTGAATGAGTTTGGTGTGAATACCCATATTCCATTCAAATATCTTATTTCATGTGCAATAAGATTTAAATTTAATTTTAATGGGAACAACAACAATCCTATTTCATGTGCATTTCGATCGAATCTTTCATTTATTGCTTTAATTTTAATATTTTTGGGGGTTTGCTGTGAGAAAGTCAACATCAATTAATTAATTTTTTATTTTTTTTTAAATATAGCTTCTCAGTTGATTAAACAAGACGAATATAAAAATTATATAAAAAAATGTATAAAAAAATTATGTATCACATGCATGCCGTGTGCTTTCGCCTTACAACTCCGACGATGACGGTAGCTTTGTCGACGACGATGACGAGTATGGTTCTGACGTGAGTTTTCGTCCTTTTCTGTGAACTAATACCTCTTTTCTTTGGTTAAGTAATTGTCTGTGTAGACGAAAATGTGTAAGCTAGTCATTATTTAGTAATATTTTGTGATTCTATCTTCTAAGCGCAAGATGTTTATTCATTTTACGTTGCTTAAAAATTGGATTAAGCAGCGAAATTTTTAACAGGTAATTGCAGTCATATAAGTAAGTTGTTGTTAGTATCGAAGCAGCATTATATTTAGCTACTGATTGAAGCCATGAAGGATTGAAGGTAGTTAACAAAATATATGCCACTAAATCGTTCCTAAGTGTGAGGAAATGAGGTAGAAAATTTCAAATGAAAAACATGGTGCTTTTGGTTTTCATAGTTGCTACAATTATTGTCTCGTTTGGAGGGTACTCTGTAATTAACAATTTTATTTCAAAACATTGCTAGCAACAGTTGAGTTTGACGAAACTCTGTTTCGTTTTTCTTTTCTTTTTTTTTTTTTAAAAAAAATATTTTAAATTTGGGGTGACATGTTAGAAACCTGGAAAACCTGCAAATGGAATTAATGGTATGAAATGGATTAGTTTAGAGATTCAATTGTAGTTTTTTTTTTTTTTTAATAACTTAATTTCATTATCGTGTGTAGTTGGATGCCTACTTGACCCTTATTCCTTCTTTCTTTCTTTTTTTTTTTTTTTAATATAGCTTCTCAGTTGATTAATTAAACAAGACGAATATAAAAAAAAAAAAAAAAAAAAATTATGTATCACATGCATGCCTGTGGATCTTCATCAAATTAAACAGTTTGTTAATGTTTTGAAAGGCAAAACTAAATGAACGTGCAGGGAAAATATTGGAACAATTAACAATACCACATTATCATATATTTTATACTCCGTAACATGTTGGAACAATTTGGGCTTATGGGGTCCCTTGTAAGGCTTCGTGCCTCTTTTTAGTGTGGTATAAAGTTCTTGTTAAAAAGAAAAGAAAAAAAAAATACAAAAACTATGTAGGAACTAGGAAGTTGGAACATCCAGACTCCCGAGCTAACAACAAAGAAACCGTTATGCCAGAGTAGAGGTGTCAAACGAGTCAGTTTGAGCTGACCTGATCCAGTCCGACACTAACATGTTACATGTTTTTTATTATTATTATTATTGTTATTATTATTATTTTAGATCGAGCCGCCTCGATCCAATTAAAAAAAAATAAAAATTAAAGCTAGTTCTATCTGATTCATAGGTCTAAAAATAAAAAATAAAAAATATTAAAAATTATATATCAACTAATTTAAGATATGTATTCCTTCTAAATTAGTTTTACAAGTTTACATATTTGAAAAATGTCTTCCAGCTAAAAATTTTAGGAAAACATTTTCTATCAAATTAGACCTTTTTTCGATTGACCAAAATGATAATTTTCTTTTAATTTTATTTTCTTTTAATTTTATTTTCTTTTAGTAGTAAAACACAAAAAATTCAAAAAAATGACTTCCCAAAGATTTCCAAACAAATCCTTAAAAAGGGATATCTTAGAGCAATTTGATCTTCTATCATAGAAAGGGAATCCCAAATGTTCAAAAATTGACCGTGTGCTACTCCGTATAAATTACGGTGATTGCCCAATGATTCATCACGAGAGCTTGATTATAGCTCTGAGCTTTCAGCTTGAACATAATATTGATAACTTTGAAGATAGAGGTTTAAATCTTATTAGGATAATGTAAATCGAGTTGGTCAAACAATTAATTAGTTGTTAGCTGATAGCTTACTGATTTAGCTTATAACTGGTTGTGTTAATTGGTTTAACCAAGTGATAGTTTTAAATGGTTATAAAAATGTGTTTGGTAAATTAAGTGTTTACTTTTATTAGCTGATTACATATAAAATAATGTATAAGAGTATGAGTATATTTTGTTATCTACTTAGCTTTTAAAGTATTTTTATAATTTATTATTATTGTTGTGTTATTGTTAATTATTTTTAATTATTATTTTTTGTTTTATCATTAGTGTTGTTATAATTTTTTTTTTTTTTGGAATAAGGGTCAAATAGGCCCTTCAACTGCACACAATAATGCAATTAGGCCACTGAACTTAAAAAATTTACAATTGAGTCCCTAAATTAACCTATTTCAACCAATTTCTCCAATTTGCAGGTTTTTCTCATTTCTAATAGGTCACTTAATTTAAAATATTTTATTTTAAATAAGTTTTAAAAAATAATTAATTAAAATAAACTAAAATAAAAATAAATAAATAAATAAATAAAAAGCATCGTTTCTGCCGGAGTAGCCGGAGAGAGACCGGAGCTGGCAACGCGCAGGTCGCCGATCGGAGAGACCGGGAAAACTTGAGAAGGCCAAACCGCACTGGCAGCGCGCATGTCACCGATCGCTGGTCGGAGACTCGGAGTTCGCAGTAGGCAGTTCCGGCGTTTCGCACTTCCGTCTTCTACTTTGCGCCTTCGCCTTCGCACAGTTCGCAGAGAGAAGGCGCCATGGCCGGAGACAGAGAGAAGGCGCCTTCTTTCCCTTCGCGTTTCCGGCGTAGGTGAGCAGCAAGACGGTGGTGGTGTCTTTGTTCTCCGCCAGCAGCAGCATAGGTGAAGCTTGGCAGTGGGATTCGGCGGACGGCGACAGAAAGCTAAGCAGCTTCTCCCTTCCGTGGTAGCGGCTGACCCTTCAATCTTTTATCGACGGCGAGGGGGCAGAGCATCGAACAGAGCAACCGTCGACGGTAGCCGGGCAGAGCTGCGTTGGAGGATGGCGGTGGTTCTACCTCTTCGACGGCAGCAGCGGCGGACTTGGATCTCCCTCTCCGGCGAGGGCCTTCACCGTCCCCTTGTTTCACGGCAGTGAGAAGACGCTTTTTTTTAAAAAAAAAATAATAATTTATTTTAGTTTATTTTAATTAATTATTTTTTAAAAATATTTTAAATTTGGTGACTTGTTATAAAGGGAAAAAACTTGCAAATTGGAGAAATTGTTTGAAATATGTTAGTTTAGGGACTCAACTGTAGCTTTTTTGAGTTCAGTGGCCTAATTGCATTATTGTGTATGTTCGATGGCCTATTTAACCCATATTCCTTTTTTTTTTTTTTGACGGGCTGTTGTTATAAGTATAAAGAAATACTTTGTAGTTAATAATAATGCAATATTAAAAATATAATTTCAAATAAAAATGGATCAAATGCGAAGGATTGCTTAAGTAAAAACTAGTATTTAATCTCATTTATTGATTCAGTCCATATCAAGGGTCCAGAATGAAGATAATTTTTTTTAAAAAAAAAATGCGGTGAAATTATGGTAACTTTGTCTTTGTGTAAGTTCATATTATTTTATCCTTAACCAACATGGTTGGTTTGGTGATTCAGTACCTCGTTCTTTAAGCATGAGGTTGGGGGTTCGAGGGATTAGTCTTCTAGCACAGTGTCTCCCTTCGAGTGCACATTGGTGAGCCTTCCAGTACACAATTGATCGCTCGGGTGCAATATAGTGGATTGCGGAACAAAACAAAAATAAATTTGTTTATGATCATCCTCAAGGATTAGGGGTTGGGTTAGCCAAAGAAAGTTCTAGACACAAGCATAGAGCATTTTATAGAAGCTAAGCAACATATAATAAGATGTTAACAGGAAAAACGTAGAAGTGGAAGTAACAGAATGAAAATGATAAATAAAAATGTAAGGATTGGAATGAGTATTTATTGGTCTGATGCTATCAAACAAAGGATTGAGGGATACGAAACTTTATCTTTGGGTTCAAAACTACCAACACCAATTCAGTATACTAACATGCCACTCTCGTGATCCAATGTTAGGTCGAATCAGAACACGGGGGTTGTCCCACTCTCGTGATGCTACCAATGCTAGCACGACTAGTTTGGACCTTTAACGTTCCCTACTCTCGTAAGTGAACCTGAAGATCGTGAGATGTGCTCTAAGGGAAATTGATAGTTGAGAGACAAGCCTAAGGTGTGAATACTCGTGAACTCCTTGTTCATTCGGTTGCCAAAATTCCATACTAGACTAGTATTAATAAGATTGTGCACAAACTCATCAACACTAACACACAAAACATCTCACTACACAAGAACCTTAGGTTGGGTTTCAATCCCCCGTATAAAATAAGCGTTAAATATGCATCAAACACAATAAACACCTCTATCTAACCCCTAAACTACTCTACTCACTCATAATAAAAGAACAAAGCACAAGAACATTCATAAATAACATCATCCAACAATGTATTAAATAAATAAACTAGAAATATTCCTTAATATAAGTAAAGATATGATTCACCAACGTAACACCAATTCGGTATACTAACAAGGCACTCTTGTGATCCAATGTTTGGCCGAATCGGAACACGGGGGTTGTCTCACTCTCGTGAAGCTACCAGTTCCTCTTAATAAGCACGAGTAGTCTAAACCTTGGCTTAAACGTTCTCTACTCTCGTAAGTGGGGTGGTCTAAGGGAGATTAATGGTTGAGAGACGAGTCTATGGGTGTGAATACTCATGGACTCCTTGCTCATTTGGTTGCCAAAATCCCATACTAGACAAGTATTGGCAAGATTGTGCACAAACACATCAACACTAACACACACAAAATTTCACTACAGAAGACCCTAGGTCGGGTTTCAAACCGTTGTATGAAATAAGTATTAAATAGGCATCAAACACAACAAACACCACTATTCAACCCTTAAACTACTCTACTCACTCATAATAAACTAACAAAGCACAAGAACATTCATAAATAACATCATCATAAAATGTATTAATTAAGGAAACAAACTAGAAATAATCCTTCAAACAAATAAAGATTCACAAGGTAAAGCTATTAAACACAAGAACAAGATAATATAGAGTAAGAAATACAAAATATTTAAAGATAACAATGTAGTAACAATGAAATGACAAAGAAATAAAGAAGGGAAAATTGTAAAAAAATGTCCCTCTATAATATGTCAATTATCAATGTCACCTCTGAATTATGAGTGGTCTAAATGTTGCCCCTCAATTATCAAAATGATGCACATATAGCCCCTCCCGTAACGGAACTGTGGTTCCCCCACGTTGTCTATCGCAGGTACTTCGAATCGAAGGAGGGAAAAACAACTAAATTACATATTTACTCCGACTTAACGGTGTCGTACACTAACGGGAAACCACATGTTTGTTACGGGAGGGGCTATATGTGCACCGTTTTGATAATTGAGGGGCAGCATTTACACCACTCATAATTCAGGGGTGACATTGATAATTAGCATATTATAGAGGGGCATTTTTTACAATTTTCCTAATAAAGAAAATAACCTAAATTGGAATTTCATACTGCTACTGTTTTCCTCTAGTGGCTCTCTCTATACAAAAGGGGAAAAAGATTTATTTATAGTGGATTTTCAGGGTTCGGCACACGTGCACCCGCATGGGCGTGCCACTGCCCTTGCGGATGCACTAGCAGGGCATGGGTGCAGTATGCTCGTGCGGAAGGTAGGCTATGTTAGTGCTTAATGCACGGGCAGCGCTCAAGCGTGTCACCGGCCATGCGTAACACTACTTCATGCTATGAACTCTTATTCCGTTCCTTTTGCATATTTTTCTGAATTTGCTTCTACGTGTTCCTTTTTCATGTGTTTTTGCTCCAAATTGATTAACGTTTGTTTCCTTGTACATTTTCCTTCCTCCAAAGTGTATTTGGATGATTTTGAGCACAAAACAAGACATTTAGTTCTAAAACCCAAATAAACGTACACCTTAAAATGAACATTGTTGCAAAAATCACGTCTAGGCCGACCGGCTAGCATATCACCATAATCAGTGATTTAGGCGGATGACTAGGCTATCTAAGCGCCGAGTAGGCCGCCTAGTTAGTTGATTAGCTATTGATTCATTTTTTTTTTTAAGTTATTTTTCTCAAAACGATGCCTTTTGAGCAAAATATCCCTAAATCGTTCAAATGTTAGATGTAACCCAAATAAACACCTTAAAATGAGAATTGTTGCAAAAATCACGTCTAGGCCGGCCGGGCCGGCTAGCATATCACCATAATCAGTGATTTAGGCAGATGACTAGGCCACCTAAGCACCGAGTAGGTCGCCTAGTTAGCTGCTTAGCTATTGTTTCCTTTTTTAAAAAAAAAAAAGTTATTTTACTCAAAACGATGCCTTTTGAGCAAAATATCCCTAAATCGTTCAAATCTTAGATGTTTTTTAGATTAATATTTAATATTTTAGTATTAACTATTAAAGTATTAAATAGTTTATAATTATCAAATCTTAAAAATTTTTACAAATTAGTAAATGCCATTAAGGTTGACATACTAGCAAGACATTGTTTATTATATCTTTTGCCCTAGATAAATGATTGAATTTAGTATTTTCAATAACTAATTTTCAAATGAAATTTGTGAGTTGAACACATCAAAATGTACAAAGGATTTGTGAGGGTAATTGTTTCAATAACAATGATGTTGACACTAGTACAGATCTGCACATCCGCTACCCTTGTAAAGGGCTATCCGCTACCCTTGTTCAAGGATAGCGGATTTTAGGATCGCTGAAAACCCTGAGCTTTCCGCTACCCTTGTCAAAGGGTAGCGGAAATGTAAGCATCCGCTACCCTTCTATTTTAGAAGGGTAGCTAATTCTCTTATTTTATTTTATTATTTCAAGTATTCGCTACCCTTCTTTAAAGAGAAGGGTAGCGAATACTATTAATTTATTATATTTTTAAAAAAACAATCCGCTACGTGTAGTGGATTGTTTTTTATAAATTAAAAAAAAATATTATTATATTTAAATTTCTCAATTTTTTAAAAATCCTATACGGAATTCATATACTACATATCAACATAATACTAACCATCAACACAATATTATCAACAAACCATCAAAACACAATATTATCAACATACTATATTATAAATACAATATTATCCGTACGCAAGCTCATACATGCTGATGGCTATGACGTTAATCCCTGAAGAGTATACTTGCCTAACTTTCTGTCTTTGATATTTATATGAGCTTTAACGGGATGAACTTGAAAAGCTACATTGCGATGTCTCCAAGCTTCTTCTAATATGGCCATAGTCAAGCACCAAGCTGTTGTGTGCTTGTAGTTGCTTTCACTCTGGCTGTTGCTGCTGAAACTGAGCTTTTGGGCTCTCGTTTTCGGCAGAAATCATTGCTGGATGAGAGGCTTTGCAACTGTGCATTCCTTTTGGGCTCTCGTCTTCATCAAACCTCTAAACTTGCTTTGCAGCCAAATAGCCTTGCGTGTTGCGATGATGCACCTAAAATGTGCTCTGCAGTAACAACAATTGATTAATTAAGCAACTTTTCAATTTTCAACAATGACTCAATCTATATATGTATTACGGCTACTGCTGAAGTGGAGGGTCCACATAATGGATGCAAAATTTATGCACCCAAAATTGGACACAAGTTGCACACTTGCACAAGTTGGGAGAAGAATAATAAAGTAGAATGCTGCAGAACTAAAAACACAAGTCGCACACTTGCCCGCCCATGTTGCTGTTCGTAACACTAACATTAATACATTAAATTCCCGCGTGGAAATGTAACATTAAGGACATTATTATGAACTTCACATTTATTTCAAAGGTATTTATCAACCCTGTCCTTTATGGCAACTGTACTGTGCCATCTCTTCTGTCAATGCCCAAGAGTTCAACTGGATATTATGGGTTTGTATACCTACTGCAGTAAAACAATATATCTTATTATGGAGAACTAGAAGCAAAGGGCAATGCTAAATCCTAGTTCATTCCATCAATCATGTCTAGAATATTTAAAACAAAAGTTCACTTACAATTAGCAAAAATTTCTCATTCCAAGACAGACAACCTCACCAGGTTTCATCTGCTTTAAAAAATGTTGCATTTCATACGTCAAACAATTCATTCAAAGCTATGATTCCTTCATCATTTTGATGCTAATTTCAGGGGAAAAATAATAATAACGTCAGCTCTGTAAAAGCTTCAAAAGGCATGAATGAGTGCACAATGGCAGACACGAAATAAGCAGATCGAAGCAAGAGCAATGCATCTACAATAAAGAATTCAGGAAATGTGAACCTTACAATGGAAATGGCACACTGAGGTTCAAAGAAGACTCGCAACAGATCTAGACCATCCATTCCGAAAACGACAACCGCCGTCCAACACGAAAAGAAAAACCATTCCAATCCTAAAGTTGCAATCTGGAGTTGAAAACGCACACTGAAATAATGCTTCTGGTACCTGGAATTCGAGCAGCAGGTCGGTGTGTGAGCATGAAGATCAATAACGCATCGGAGGAGTAGAAACCCTAAGAAGAAGCCAAGCAGGCCTAAAACTCACTTAAAACTCTCCATGCAAAGATTTAAATTCTCCATGGGAAACAACTGCTTACAAAACTTAAAACTCACTTCTTATGCATCCACAAATTCCAATCTATGTTTGGACTATCGCAAAAAGAATCTAATAGCACATAAACAACAAGACCAAAGGGAAAATAAACTGAATTTTACCCAAAAACTGCAGTAACTTATGCATAAAAATAATAATAATTCAACATTAGAAAGTTAAATTTGAACAAAAATTGAATAAACATCAAAATTATTAAAAAGGATTCATGTAACTACCTAAAAGAAACTTGTACTTCATTAGTTCATTGCCAGGAAAAGATTTATGACATGTATAGTAGTTACAAATAGAAAACATAAACAAATAATAGAAAAGAGAAAACTGATGTGTTTTACCTACAAGTACAAATGTCATCATTCTTTTGTGAAGGTCAAAGTTGATAATTTGTGGGGCCAAATAATAGACATTTATGATTCATGTGCCTTAAGGCTGGTTTAATCCAATCAGAATTCACAAATCACAAACAGTTTTTTATATGGAAAGGAAGGAGACTTGGATCATGGTAAATGTAGCATCAAATTGTATATTATTTGTAACTAACAGCAAATAGAAACCTAAATCCAACATTAACAGATCATGTGTTTATGGTAGTCACATAGGACCATAATCGCTTTTTTTTTTTTGACTGATCAAACTTGATGGATCAGGGTCTGTTGATGCTCACAGTTCAAGCACAGATACCTTCTCTGAAACCATCAGTTTGTTCATCACCTAACAGAAACGCCCCTTGTCATGTTCAAGCACAGATACCTTCCATTAATTAACAAGTTTAATTATAGTTGACAGTAATCATAGTAAAGTCGATCTGTCTGTCAGTCAGTCCTAAAACCTGAGCTTAAACAAGCTAAGATCCAGTTTGTGTGTGAAACAAAGTGATGAACATACATATATCTTCCCAACTGGCCTATACAACATTTGAATGAAAGATATAGGCGTGAATGACGCATATATGCAGCAGATAGATGATGATGATGATAAGCTAGGGAGAGATGGAGGATTGGGTACGTGATTTGCTCCATCTCACCTAGTAACATCTAATAAGGATGGAGGATTGGGTACAGGATTATGATTAGATGTTACTAGCTTACCCAGCTACATCTCACCTCTGATCTGCTCGCTGCACATCCATATATACATATAACAAAATGCGAATTGCATAACAAAACACACACTAGCATTATTGACTTAGTCATTTGTATGTGCACATCGAAACTTGGGTAACATACTATGTTTTGAAACAGGCAAAGCTTGCTCTAGCTAAGTGTCTTACTGTTGGTGGCAGTCTTGGTCACTCATCTACTCACTCTTCTGTAGCCTTTTTAATTTGTTTATGTTCAGTACTAATGTGTCTACTACCCAAGAGAAGAGTTGCTATGATATTCTGTAAATGCCATTGTTGCTGGATGTGTTAAGGGTTTTAGCCGAATAATTCTACTGTAATTATATAAAAAATAACAACAAAAAACAAATTAACCAAAAAAAAAACCTTACTTGATGGACGAAGCAGCGGCTGGAGCGGTGGATTGAAGCAGCGGCGGCGACACTGTGGTGGTGGAGACGGCGGATGAGGGCGTGGGGCGGTGAATCGATGATGAGACGGTGGCGGTGAGGAGAACGCGCGTACTGTAGCGACGGCTCAGGGAGTCGATGGTGAGGTGAAGCGTCGCCGTTTCCTCGCCGGGAGTCGAGGCCGGAGATGCGGTGAGGTGATCGAGGGAGTCGAGGCCGGCTGTGAGGTGAGGGTACGGTTGTGAGATGTGAGCGGTGAGGATGGAGAACGCGTTCGATCTGTACGAGGGTTAGGTTTTTTTTTTTAATTTAATTTCGATCTTTTTTTTTTTTTATAATATCGTTTCCGCTGCCCTTTGCTACGCGAAAGGGCAGCGGAAACTCTTTCCGTCTTCGTTTTTTTTTTGTTTAAATCGCTACCCTTCTTTTAGAAAGGGTAGCGGTTTCTTATTCATTTAATTATAATTATGACACCGCCCTTTTTTTTAAAATAATACACTACCCTTGTTTAAAGAAGGGTAGCTTAAAGTAGAATTTCTTTGCTCCATTCTGTACTAGTGTGAATAACTCCCTTTTTGGTATCATAATTGTTTTGATTGCACGTCTTTGTGCCTTGTAGTACGTGCACATTCTTTCTTTCTAGTGAGAGGAGGTGGGTCCCAGCGCAATCGCCAATCGGGAAGTGGTGGTCGGTGAGTTAATTGTAACGCCTTGTCAGAGCGAAGAAGCGGAAGAAGGGGTTTGATAAGAAGACATTTGGACTGAAAGGACGCTGACATGAACTAACGCGAAAGAAGGATTGGCTGGAAAGGCAACCGAAAACTTAGGGGAAGGCCGAAAAGCTGGGACGAAGACCGGAAAAGGGAAGTTGCGGTCGCCGGAGGAAGCAAGCAAAAAAAAAAAGCAAAGCGCCGGAAAAGAAGGGGTGAAAGTGGAAGTGTTGTGGAGCGGAGGTAAAAGGCATATTTATAGGGCAGGAAGGGTGCCCGGATGGTGATACGTGGCAGGCATCCAACGGCTGGCAAGCGGACGTGACGGCTGACGCGATGGTTACTTTAGGGTTAAGGAAGGTGAAAAGATTGGAATATAATTCTAACTGGCGGGAAACGAGGAGGTGTATTGAATACACCTCATTTAATGACCACATCCTCGAGCAACCAGCCAGGAAGCCAGCCAGTTGGGAAGAATTAGGGGCCGCCACGATGGCAGAGATGGCTCGACCGGCGGCGAACATATTTCTTAGCTACACTACAAGATTGACATAGATGCTTGAAAGTTTCAATCCACAAACAACCCTCAGATTATTGAGCCCCCCATGCTGTGAAGGTTTACTTTCCCGAGTCGTCGCCTTGCTGAACATCGGAAAAATGAGGGACTATTAATAGATACTCCTGAGCAGGGTACCCAGTCAGTAGCATGTCTCAGTGCTCAAAGTTTGCAGCTTGACTATGCTACCGAGAAGACTGGAGGGCCTCAGCAACCAAGTTGGGCGTTGGATCCGTTCGGGCTCGGCCGCCCGCCCGGCGTAGGGGCTGTCGGGTTGGTATGCCCGATCGGGTGCCGTGCCCAAAGGCGGTTAGAGAAGATTGTCTAGGGATTTCATCTAGATTATGGGCGAGATTTCCCTTTTTAGTATTAGGAAATAAGTATGGCAGTTTAGTAAGCTTTCCTAAGAACAAATTTGTTAACTCTTTTTTTTTTTTTTTTTCCTTTCCAAGGCATGTAAATCTTGTAGAATAGCCCTGGGGACACATTGAAAGAGGTTCAGAATCCAATTCTCTTGCAATTACTCCGTCAATTTGCACTCCTTCTCTTTACCTTAAATTATTTTACGGTTGTGTTGGCCCACCGCCTTACTACCTTGTGGTCATAAATCCAACACATTGCATATATAATGTAAAACACTAGTATAAATTAAAGCACAAGATCAAAGGAGCTTATAAATTTATTTAAATAAAACCTAAATCTCTTTTTTTTTTTTAACCCACAAATTCAATCCTATCTCGTAAATATCTCAACAACATAATTATCCTGGACCAAGTGGCTTGTAGTCCACTGGTATCGGGTTGCTCCCCTAAGTGGGAGGTGTAAGGTTCAAATCTTAGTTGAGGCAATAGATTTAAAATCACTTTCAGGTGGTCGGAAATTTCATAATTTCCAGTAGTGTCCTTATAATAAAAAACAAAAAAAACATAATTATCCTGGAAAGCAATCGAAGTGAAACTAGTAACGCAACACCGACGCAATAGTGTCAAACCAAAGCTTTGAATTTAGCAACAAAAACAACGCAACCGGCACACCCGCAAACGCAGCGATCAGACTTGTCTGCCATGCCTTCCCATACACCAGAAAGAAGGCGGCCGTGAAAGCAACCAGCATCCCACCTATCGAAACACACAGTGCCGCCAGTCCAAACAACAATCTACGCAGTGCCACACGAAAGTTATCTTCTGTGTAACGCAAAATCAGGATGGACAAGAATGTTACAATTGACAGCATCGAGCTGATCATCGCCACCACATCCGATATTGTGAAAATGCTAAAAGTTGTTTGCGCTATGAATATCGGAGTTCCTGTGCCGTCTTCGTTGCCGCCCGATAAGGTGAAGGCGGCGGCAAATGCAACTGTGGCGATTAGCGTCGCCACCAGCATGCATGAGTTTGCAGTGTCTCTAATGGACTTTTCACCCTCTATCTTTAACACCATGTGCTCTTTCGAAAACAATTGCTTTGCGGTTTTGTCATCGTTATTTCTCATGTTGTGAAGTGATGATGGCACAATCTTCTCCACCTCCTGGCATCCATGGACAATAATAATTATGAAATTAAAGATGCATATATATATGTAGCGGGCAGTTCAGCTGGTTCTTGTGTACAAGAACTCATGCATGATTATTGAGCCCTGACAGTGTAGTGGTTACACTCAAAATGTGGTAAACAGGGTACTAGGCACCATGGTCAAAAAAAATTGCTAGGCACTTTTCGGAAGCTCGGGAAACCTAGGCGCCGATTAATCGGCCTAGGCGCTAGTGTATTTTTATTTTTTAAAAATTTATTTAAATTTTTTTAATTTTTTAAGACTTGATAATTATAAACTATTTAATACTTTAATAATTAATACGAAAATATTAGATATTAACCTAAAAGCATCTAGAGCTTGTTCGGTTCGCGGAAAATATTTTAAAGGTAGTGGAATTGGAATTTCATGGAAAAACAATTATTAGGAAGATGAATTTCATTGTTTGGTTGGTGTAAAAAGAATTACTGGGAATACTAATTCTATTGTTTGGTTAGATTTGGAATTGTAAGGAATAATGAGTATAAAGACCTATATGCCCCTACAAATTAATAAAAGTAATATAATTAAAAAAGAAAGCAAAGGTAAAATAGGCAATCTATTCACTTTTTCTTCCCATCTTCCATGAAACAAAATCCTTGGTCCAACCAAGGATTTTGTTTTCCTCAAATTTGAGGAATTCATTTTTCAATGGAAAATGAATTTCATGAACCAAATACTAGAAAACAACATTTTCCTTCACTTTAAGGAAAATGCTTTCCCTTGGAAAACATTTTCCATGAACCAAACATACCCTAGAGTTTGAACAATTTAATATTATTTCGCTCAAAACGATTGTTTTGAATGAAATAACCAATTGAAAAAAAAAAAAGGAAATAATAGCTAAACGGCCGACTAGGTACCTAGGAGGCCTAGTACGCCTAGAATGCCTAGGCCAAGTCGGCCAGCCGCCTAGACCACCGATCATGGTGATACGCTAGGTGGGCAGTCAGTGCCTAGTGCTTAGGCACCGATTAGACAAGATTTTTGCAAGGCAGTTGTCCTTTTACCACTCCATTATCTTGTCATGTGTAGCCTAAGGACAGAGGAATTTTGCTTTTTTCTGGCAGGGGCGGATCGGATAAACCTTAAACTTTTAATTGAAGGATCTTGTTCTTACATTAAACCATGAGATCTCTCTTTCAAATTGAAGGGCTGCTGTGGATAATTGGAGAAGTGATTGTGGCATTATCTTCTCTTCCTCCCGCTCGTCCAACATAATAAGTAGTTGCTATTTACAGAGTAATATATAGATGAAATTTAGAATAATAATAATAATAATAATAATAATAATAATATATACTACTGGAAATTATGGAATTTCAGGCCACTAGAAAGTTATCTAAATCAAGCCAAAAGCCTTGTTCCGACCAATTTTGGTATCCAGAAAAACTTTTGTTGCTATTTTCGACCACTTTTTGGTTTTAACTTAATTTAAGATCACTTTCAAGTGGTCGGAAATTCCATAATTTCCAGTAGTGATAATTCTTGGTTGATTTAGATCGGTAAACGAAAATGGTACACTTCGTACCATACCTTAAGCAATATTGAGTGATCGTGATCGTGATCTTGAGAAGGGGTGGTGCGGTTTGGCAATCCCTGCAGTGTGGCTGCCAAGTGCAAAACGTTGTTGCGGTCATGGTCTTCGAGGAGAACGATGAAATCTTTGTAACCTCGTACGTTGCATATAAGATGGACGACTTTCTTCTGTCGATGTAACACTGCAACATGGAGAATGGTTTGTCCTTTTTTATTGAGCTCCCACAAGAGGTCTGGGTTGCTGTGAAGAATCATGTCTAGAAACTCAACATTCCCCTCTCTTGCAGCATAGTGAAGTATCTCTTTACGCCCCATTAGCTCCAGAAACTCACTATTGGTTAAGGATGTACACTCTGACCAAATCTTTGCAAATAGCCTTCTGCCTTGCTCCTTGCCCAAACACTTTTCTTTCATCCAATTTGAGACCACTATATATAATCAAAACACAAACATATTTGGTCCTAATATAAGTTATACCACAATGATATGATTCCCCTTTTATCAAACATGTGAAAAAAGATTACTTGAACTATATATATGCCTTACAAAGTGTGGGAAGCACATTAGAAGTTGCAAGAAAAAATGTTTCCATAATTCCTTCTCGGCGGCTCTCACCAATACGCTTTCGAGCTAAAACGTCCAACAGTATTTGATTCCGATCTAACGTTGTTAGGGTCAGAGGTGTACACTGTGTTAACATCGTCGTTGCCACGTCTGCATTACAGGAAAAACAAATTAAGGAGATGTGTTATGATCAAGCGCTTACCACTCCCGTGCCCCTGCCCAACAATCCCCAGCCGCCTCTTCTACCGGCCCTGCTCAACAGTTCCCCATATAGAACATGTGACCTGGCTCTGATACCACTTGTTAGATCAAGCGCTTACCACTCACATGCCCCTGCCCAACAATCCCTAGCCGCCCCTTCTACCCGCCCTGCTCAACAATTCCCCATATAAAACATGTGACCTGACTCTGATACCACTTGTTAGATCAAGCACTTACCACTTACGCCAAAAGCTATAGCTAGTAGCGAAAGCTCAACTTATTTCTTTACTATAGAGCATCGTCACATTGTTCGAGATAGACTGGGTGCTGGACTTGACCCTTAAAAGCTTTACTATCCACTACCCAATATTCACCCAGTCACCAGGTACTAGACACGACCCCTTATACCGGCCCTGCCCTGCCCATCAAGATCAGACGTACCGTACATATCATTCTGAATAGTGGCTTCCAAGAGCCAAATGATCTCCCAGTCCCCCAACTCGGAGAAGTCTGTGATGTCACAGAGGTATGCAACCATGGATTTATGCCCCATCACAACTGCGTGTTGGATTGGCGTTTCACCCTTCTCATCCCGGATATTCCATAATTTCCCGTTCTTCTCGCTCATCACCTTAGCATTTTCTACCACTCCCGACATGGCTGCGTAACTAAAAGCTGTGCATCCCACGTCATTTTTCACTTCCAAGTCTTCTGCCTCCAAAACGTGGACGAGCCGCCGCACAAATCCTGTTCTTTTCGCCGCTGTCGCCAGGTGAAGCACTGTCTCTCCTTTTCTCGTAATCCTATCGCGACTGTAATTCCGATTGCTTCTCAGAATACGTTCGCCGGTGTTCCAGTCGCCTTCTAGAGCCGCACGTTGGATCTGAACATCCAGTGTCCGTGTTCTGTGACCTGATCCAAAACAATAAAACATATTCAAACCACCCTATTAGGTTGGGTAACCTCAGTCAAGTTAGTAGACTTGAGGTTACAAGTTTTGATTTTCTTAGTTTCAATCGATCAACTATGCCAATCTAGTTAGGTTAATTGAAGTATGTGCTCCATCTCAACTAAAAGCTTAAGCTGATAGTTGGGTTGCATATCAATCGCTACATGCTCAACAGGTTGACCTGTTTGCAGTTTTTTTAGGCAGGCTTTTTTCACCGACAGTAATAACTGCAAGTTTCCTTGATCACTCAAAAATAATGAATTCTAAGGTGTCAATTTACATGATACATACATGCGGGCATTGCTATTACCAGCATTAAGTGGATTCTGAACATCAATTTGAAAACTGCAACATGCTAATCTCCTCCTTGTATTACTTAAACTTGACATGGGAGAGCTTTGATTGATCTCTGAAAATAAAATAAAGAAGGGGCTAAATGATATAATACATAAGTGAAGAGATCATCAATTGCAACTTAATTAATACTGTAATTAACATATAATTGTTGTAAGAGTAAGACATACCCTGTGAAAGTTCCCCTGCTGGTAATATGCAATAATTCTCAGATCAATGTTCTGCGTTCTGATCAAGTTCCCCTTGGAAAGAATAAAAACTTGAGACTTTGAACAGTGTCAAATATATATATATATATATATATATATATATATATATATATATATATATATATATATATATATATATATATATATATTCGGAAACAGGAGAAGTGCAGCAAAGTTTAATAAAGTCTAAGCTGATAGTATGATATACATTCAAATCCATGACCTTTGATATGACTCTGATACCAAATTGAAACATGTGCCCCATCTCAACTAAAAATCTTAAACTGATAGTTAGATTGCACATTTATGTATATATATATATATATATATATATATATATATATATTATGCTCACCAAGTTCATGTAGCGGAGCCAGGAAATTTTGGTACAGGTAGATATTTAGGATGAATCTATCATCACTATTAATAAAAAAGTAACTCTGCTCATGTGAACATAATACATTAATCACATAAACTTTGTTTTCTTGTTATTGTTAATCTCAACACTTCCTTATCATTATTAAGTCAAGAAGTCATTAGCACAAACTAAAGAATTAAAGAAAATAATATGATTAATTATCTGCTCATCATTTGAGTTCTTAGATTAAAAATAAGAATATTGGTATTTAGATGGATTTTGGTTTACAGAAGGGTGCGAATCTTATCCATAAGTTTTAATCATGTGATGTAAATGAGTGGACGAAATAAAAACAGATGGAATTAATGCACTATCATAATATCATTGAAATGTCACCTTCTCCTTTATTTCATCATATTTTTAGCCATGCATTTGTTTGGAATCAGAATTCGCCTCCTGCATGTCCTTGCAAATCAAGAAGTAAAAGATTCTTTTTCTTTTTCTTTTTTGGAAAAATTATTATTTTTCCTTTAAAGGTTATTTTTGATGTAGTAATAAAACCTTTTGGTGACAATGAAAACTCGTAACTACTACTTGAGGCCGTTGAGGGTGTGCACAGAGTAAACCATTGAGAAGCAAATTGTACTAGAAAAACCATGCAATGGATGAGCTCGACCAGAAAAATGCTGACAAGAATTAAAATCGTGATATTATGTTACAAAATTTAATTTAACACGCCGCGTCCTTCTGGGGGCGGGAAGGACTATGGATGGTAATAATTTTGATAGTTAAAGGATCATGGATGGTAATAATTTTGAAAGTCAAAGGATCATTGATGGTCAATTTGAAAATTTAGAACTAAACGTGACAAAATCATTATACTCGGAAGACCGTAGATGTATTAACTCTAAAGCTTTGTATTTACTAGCTTTTTGCCAATAAATTAACTACAATCACCATAAATTGAAAAAGAATATACATAGAAATCAACTATTTTGTGTTTAAAATAAACATACCGAGTAATAGTCACATCTCAAAATAAATATTGAAAGATATTGCGATACTCTAATAATGTATCAAAAAAATAAATTTCTTTTTAGGTTACAAGAGAAACATGCACGCAATCACTATTTGAAGTGTATATTGAGTAAATTCCAAACCATAAAAAGAAAAAGAAAAAAAACTTTTTAATAATTATGGAAGTGGTACCGTCTAGAAACATTTTAAGGAAATTTGCAATGAACGAATTTCCCATGTAAAACCATGCATCTCTATCTCTATCTCTATATATATTAAAGCAAAATGATTGGCATAAAATTTTCCCTCAAAAAATTTAGTGGCATTTTTGTAAAACCAAACTCATAATAAAAATAATAATAATAATAATAATAATAATAATAATAATAATAATAATAATAATAATAATAATAATCTCTATAATTAGCATGTGTATATATATAATATAAATAAATGTGTGTAACGTGGGAAGAATAATATATATGTAATATATATTCCTTTATTATTTTGGAATCAAAATTTATTATGATGGGAAGTTACCAATCTCTTCCTATGCCCTATTAATGACTATTAAATTATTTCATAAAGATTAGTTTACTACCTATATAATTATGTAGATGAGAATATTATTATATTTGTCTTCCTCCTCTTTCCTCCATTGCCATGAACTTTTATACAATATAAAATTATATATTTTCTTCTTCTTCTTCTTCAAGGTTGGAACTCTCCTTTCAACAAGTGCTTTGTAAGTGTTATTCCTTTATTTTATTTTATTTAGTATGGGTAGAATACAAGTAGGGACCTTAACATTTTACGGGTGCTTATGTGTATCTTGTGTTGTTTTATTGTTGATGATGATGATGGTTGATAGAAGAGGAGGATTTGAACAATTGAGACTTAGAGAAATTTGGGAAAATAAGATTTCACGGTAAGTGGTTGTTTTATTTTTACTTTACCCAAAGTATTTTCCAAAGTGATGGATATGTTGGTTGATAATTATTTGATTGAATGTTTTGACATATGAAATGACTCAATTGATTACTTAAAAACATTTTTATACTTAAAAAAAAAAGTATTTATGAATTATACGATTAATATGTTTTGCTTAAAAAAAATTATTATTGACTTCATTTAGATTCAAAGAAATAAGTGTACAACTATATATAAACTGTATATATTTGTTTATATATATATATATATATATATATATATATATATATATATATATATATATATATATATATATACAGTTGTTTATTTACGTACATTGTGTATATCTCTATAAAAATTATTATTATTATTATTATTATTATTATTATTATTATTATTATTATTATTATTATTATTATTATATCCCAAGCCCATTGAAGGGCAGAATACACCGCCCTTCTACCATCAACGCATCCTGTGCAATGTGAAGAGAGAGTTCTCCCTGTTGATGGCACATGTGTCTTCTGCCCCGAGGTTGATGAAGATGCTGATCATATTGTAATAAGGAAATGGTGGAAGATTAGGGAGGTCTGGGAGCGTCTGATTCCTATCTATAAACACGTGCAATGGGAATGTGGCGACTTCGTGGGGTGGATCCTAGGCAACATTACAATGAAGTTGGATTGGAGTGCGTTCTTTGCTACAACAACATATCTCGAGAAATTTGTTTCAATTGGGCAAAGGGCATGCAATGATTCAATTCTGTGTATTTTTTTACATTAAAGATTTACATTACTTTTTCATATTGTATTTTTATTTGTAAATATGAAATTAATTACTATATATAAAAATAGTATATTAAAAGGCAGAATATTTATTTATATAATAATTATTTCCATATGAACGTATGTAATTGTCAATTCCAGAATTACATATAGGTATAATAGGATAATATTATATATATATATATATATATATATATATATATATATATATATATATATATATATATATATATATATATATATCGTACATCATATATAGTTATCTGGATCAGATTTATGAATGATATATATAATTGGGTAGAATAATTTAATTATATATATTAATTTAAAAATAACTTATTAAAAGGTTTGAAATGATATAATAAATTATTTTAAAATTATTTGGCAGGTTGAAATGTCGCAAAAGTCTCCCTACATTTAGTAATTTGTATTTGTAATTATGAAATTAATTACCATATATAAAAATAGTCTATTAAAGGGCATGATATTTATTTATTTATTTATATAATAATAATAATAATAATAATAATAATAATAATAATAATAATAATAATAATAATAATAATAATAATAATAATAATAATAATACTATAACGAATTAGCCTTACAAAACGAATTATTCACATACAGAAACGCGGAATCATGCATCCTATTAGCCTTAACGAATTATTATTATTACTATAATTAGTATGCACGTGTAATTCATGGTATTTAGTATGCAGGAATTATTATTCATTTGTTACTATGCACGAAAATCATGCAATAGTTATTAGTATTAGTATTTAGTATTTCATAATTAAATTAAATCATCCTTAATTTGCACCCTTGATTACATAATTTGGAACGCAAATTATTCATTTATAATTCATTTGCACAAATTCATAGTTATAAATACCTCATTGGTCATGCTTCTCATTCATTTGCAATCCTCTTCCTATACTTTTCAATTTTCATACGCTAAACTTTTCAACTTTTCAATATGGCTCCCAACTTCAATGTACTTAACCAAATCACTGCTACCTCCACGAATTGTGCGATACAAGTTCGCCTAATCCGAATGTACGAGTCAACATTCAACAATAACACCTACAATTATCATACTTTGAAGTGTGTGTTTCATGTTTCTAAGGTATATTCGTCACTTTTAGTATAGATATATATAGATTATCTTTTAGTCTATATATATCTCTAATTTCATTGCAAAATTAAACAAAATATATAATAATTATTAGGTACAGTAGCTTGCAATATTTTCAAATTTAGTTCGTTAAACTTAATTCATTTATCGAACAAAAATTACAGTAGCTTGCATATTGTGTGTGTGTGTGTGTGTGTGTGTGTGTGTGTGTGTGTATATTCAACATAATTTTAGTATATAGAATATTAATACTTTCCATATTTTATTTCTATTAATCATTTACCATTGATAATTACTAGGCTAAAAAACACACAATATTCGTGAGGATTTATTTGATTTCTATCTATTTTTAGTGCAACATTTATTTTTAAGCCAATCAAAATCAATTACTCTAGTACGCATATTTGTTTTCCCCCCATAAAATGTTTATGTTTATGGGAATAATTATGGTTAGCCATTAATGACTCCTTTCTCAATGAGCCTTAACTTAAGATTGAAGTTACAAACAAAAGGGTGGCAGAAGACACTAAGAATATTCCATCACAAAACATAAAGGGTAAGCATTGCGATTACAGACCATGAGGAAAATTACATCTTCATGCACCATACGGTCAAAGAGGAAACATTATCATCAAAACAAAGGTATTTCATTCTCATTTCAAAAACATAAATATAGTAGAACATATTTTGTAGTTATCATGTAGTCAATGATCTATGTCTTTTTATTAAACTGTTAGCACTAAAAACCACTAATCTTTTGGTGAAAATGGTGGTTCACCTATGTTTTCTCTTTTGTATTAACCCAATAGTCGCCTGAAATGTTAGGAAACTGTAATAAGATTTAGAAAAATTACATCAACACCAACATGCACAACCATAAACAATATGTTCCGGGATAACCAGGCTGCTACGTCTACGTACGTTCAACTAAAAAGTACTCAGAAAATCATAATAGATCTATACATCAACAACCAACATGGTATATACCACGAAATTTTCAATAATTTGTAATTTTGTCACTCTTATTTTTCTATATTGTATGTTAAAGTAATTTCTTTATTGTTTCTATTTTCCATTTTATATTTCCGTTCCAACTTTTTATATATTACATCTTCTCTTAAATTTTTCACACAATTACGCAATAAGATGAACAATATTCATCACATGCATCGCATGGGTATCATACTAGTGTTTAAAATAAGAAAACGCTCATCTCTTTGGGCTTGTTCACGAATTTCCCATGTAAAAACATGCATGTTTAAAATAAGAAAACGCTCATCTCTTTGGGCTTGTTTGACAATCAGCGGTTAGCGAATTGTATTAGCGGTTAATGAATAGCGAATTGTATTAGCGATTAATGAATAGCGGATTGTGTTAACGGATTTGACCAGCGAATTATATCAGCGGTTTGTAAAAAAATATTTGGTAAAATTAACGGTTTAGATTAGCAGTTAACATGTAAAATGACCAAAAGGGTATTATAATAATAATAATAATAATAATAATAATAATAATAATAATAATAATAATAACAAAAAAAAATGTGGGATTCTAGTCCCACATCGAAAGTAAAACAAACAAAGGGCATTGGCTCCCTTATAAAAGGGAGCTCAACGCCCCTTCAATTTTAATTTCACCTCTGGCCCATTCCACATCGGAAGTATTGAATAAAATATTAATATTTATTATATCTGTATAAGGTTTATTAGTAGTACTTTTTGTTCTATATGCATAACTCTGCTGGTAGTCCGAGCGAATACTAATGTTGCAACGTGTTTTCTTTTAAATAGTGACTATATCCTATATATCAAGTATTTTTGTTGTGAATATTGATGTTGATTTTGTCTGTAATCTAAGCAGGTTGGATCTAAAAGATGAAATGAATTGTAAATTTATATTAGTTGAGTGCACAATAAGTATTTTACATACAGGTTAAATGAATTAATCAACGGTGACTATTTTAAAATTTCTTCATTTTCTAGGTTTGCCAAATTGATTGCA